>NC_092075.1:10604166-10904583 GCF_039877785.1 Chaetodon trifascialis
ACTAATGGATAGGAGCGTCTCGCCCTTACTATATATCACTGTCCTGCTATTGGCTAATGTGTATTTATGTGGGCCGAATCCAACTGAGGTTTGGGATTTATATTCAGTGTGTTGGAATAATTCATTTAATAATAGGTTATTCCATGAAAATGTATTTAACAGTTAAATATAGAGAATAGACGGTTATTTTAGTACGAGTGAAAGATGTGAAACATTTGCATAGCAAACATTTGTAGTTTCTAAATGTTTTTTGTTTTTTTTTTGTATCCCCCTTTCAAAACTGTTCTCATCTGTCTCATCCTCAGATGGCATCTTTCTTTGAGTGATGGCTTTGCGCGCAGTGAAAGGCGCTTTGTATGTCAGCATCTCAGTGGAGACGCGAAGTGCTTTGAAGTGTATTATCGGTCATTCCGGGCCGCCTATGAAGGTTTCCATTTCTATTGTCTAGAAGCCGGAGGTGGGATCATCGCACCTCACTGCACCGGTGGCAGCCGAGGTTGAAGGTTAGCCGCAGCAGAGGGGCCTATAGATTATTGGCCAGGTGTGAAATTCTACCCCGCATGCTTTTCCTGCCTGTGCCAGATCCTTTATTACCCAGAGACATGGGATGTTACAGCTTCCCACCAGAGGCAGAGAGGGGGGGAAAGCCTGCAATTTGGTGTTTTATTGTCTTCCTCTTTTTTCTCTGGCTGTTTTCTGACCAAAAGAGAAAAACATGTCAACCCTTTATCCTAATTTTGAGGCACGTGGCTATCAGGAACAAGCTTTCTTTCTTATGATTTGCTGTAAAAATGACATTGCGGTCTTTGATTTACCACAGCGTCATTGGACAAATTTTAGCACCTCAAGCCCCTTTCATTAAAGTACATCAGTTGCCTTCAGTCACACTAAAATCCTCAGTTTGAATACTTTTGCTCTGCCAGTGAGTGTCTCACGCATGTTTTTCATGCCATATAAACTAGACACTACTGTGTTCTTCAATTACAGTCTGTTAAATGTAACCAGTCTTAATGACATATCCATATCTCGGCTGTTTATTTGAATCGTGCTTTGCCTGGGCCCGAACTTGTTTGAGAGCCTTGTAAATTGCGTCGTATTATGAGCAGTCAGTGTGCAGGTATCCCATGGGGGTTTCCCTCTGATCTCACATCACACCCCAGCAGTAATTCCAACTCCATGAAGAGAGGGGATTTGTCATTTGGCTGCCTGCTTCCCTTTGCTTTCTCAGGAGCGAAGCTGAGCTCTGATTTATTGTGAAGTTTCCCCAGGCTCGCTCAATCTCCATGCCTACCGAATTACTGAATGGAGGAAACGGCTCACCACGAGAATGACCTTTTCTTGGATGGCTATTACCCGGGCCAGTACAAGGACTGATTAAGGTCATGTCTTTTTCTGCCGTGTCATCCACAGCTTCACATGCAGGCCTCTTCGAGTGTACAGTGGGTTTTATGGTGAGGAGACTGAATGTTAGGATGATGCAAAATGACTTGGAAAATGTATATGCGTCTCTGCCTGTCTTATAAGAATGTCAGTGGCGTGGTTGCTTAGCGGTTTCTCTTGGGCACCCTTTGTAATCACCTTTTTATCTGCAAAGGGATGTCATGTGTAATTACAGGCAGCCTGCTATCTTTTGAAATCTGTCTAATTGGTCTTTTCATTCTAATAGGATGAAGGGGGTAGTGAGACGGGGGTTAGGGGTGGAAGGTTAAGGACTGGGCCTCTGAGGTCACTGGGGAGGGGGACAGGACTGCCAGGGATTTTTGGAGCTCCCGTAGTCTTTATTTTGTCTACATGATCAGGCCTAGTCATTACTTCAATTAATGATTAAAACTGCCAAATTGCAATTGATGCATCATCGTTTGCCCTAAATAGAAATGCTGTGAGATGATGACATTTTCAGTTGGTCCAGAGATCAAAGACTTCTTTTTTTTTTCCCGAGAACATCTTGATGTTTCTGTGATGCATGGTAGAGAGCGTATCATTAGGTTATCTCCCACATTAGAGCCATACGGGCCCGCATTTTCTCTACAGTTTCTAATGAGTTTCATGTTTGTTTCAAGATTTTAATGACATGACGGAATCAGTGACCCTTAACAGTCGAACAGTAAAGTAAACAGCCAGATGACAGGGCTTGGGAGGGGACGGGGGGTTGGGAGGAGTGTTTGTGTAACAGTCATTTTCTTCTCAAATTTTTTGTCTTCTTCTGTCGTTTTAACAGCAGTTGATGAGAATGGGAGATGTAAAACTGATTCCATCCATGCCCGAGCTGACAGACAACAGGCAGATGTCTACATTGAATTTAAACCATAGTTTTATTGTTTTGAAAAAGAACTTCTCTTTCCACAGAACCTCTCTGCTCACTCTTTCACCATCTGTTATCTTTGAAGTCAAGCTTTTGTAAAGGCTGGACAGCATACCCATAGCTCTTTGACAGCGTGTCTCAGTGTGCATACTGGGATAAGGATAAGATAAGGCTCTGTTTACCCTCTAATGCTACCTTGGCATGTGCCAGACTTTACCCCATGCAGTGTGTTTCTTTTACCTTGGCACCATCTGTGGGCAAGGGCAGATTTGGGTCAGTCCAAGGCTTTCTACTCTCTACCAAAGCTGTTCGCCAAGATAAGACTTAATTGTACAGCTTTGGATTAGTGGCTAAATTTGTTCTCAGCATCTGTAGACATAAAAACTCAGAAATGCAATTTTTCCAACAAAACAATCTATGTTCATCCACTAGAGGAAAACCTCTTGCATCTGCGGAGCTGAACTATACAATGTGTATCTGTACCAGCCGTTTCCTCTCGGTATTCTGGGACATTTTGCACAAATGAAAGCTGGGCAGAGAAAAATGTGCACACAAAAATGCCAGAAATTCAACAAACGTCCGTCCAGTTCTGCTCTGAAAGACAGACTCGCAGAAGTGGCCTATTTTAACTCCAAATTAAATGATTAGATGTTTGTCAAAACGGCAAACCTCACAGACGAACACGTCACACTGGCTGTAGCTGTGGCTGAAATCAATGGTGCAAGCTCTGATCCCAACGAGTTTGACTGTCATTCATTTCAGGCAATTTGTTGCTGCCATTTTAACGTGTGAAATTCCACTGAAAAGATTTTCTGAGAATATATTAATGAAGAGTCACAAGCTTTATGTGTGATTTCCAAATAATTCTAGTTACATGCAATATAGGGGCTAAAATGAGTAGTGACATGCCGATTGATGTAGACTTTTTTTTAAAAAAGGCATCAGCAATCGGATTAATTGCTATGGACAAATTCTAGCAGCTTATGTAAATAATGCTTTTGGCTATAGATATGTAGGTTGAATACACAGGCTATTTAAATATAGTGAAATGTTAGAACAATAGCATGGCTTACAGTGACAGACCACATGGGATGTTGATATAAACACACATGTAGTGTGTATACGTTAGTCTTTGCCCAATCATGTGTGTCTTTGCAGTTGCAAAGAAAATATGTAGTTGAGAGTCTGTTAAGGATTGTCAGTGGATGTTTGTTGTTAGACAGTTGATGACCTGTGGGGGTTTATTTTAGCATTCTCAAACCTTTGCCCTTCCCTTTATGCTAACACACCCGTCTTGTGATGGCGACATGAAATTTTGCATGAGAGATACTGAAATGTTGATGTTTTTCCCAGACACCTAGCCATTAAGGCTGTACGATTTACACCCAGCCGAATGCTCTGGACATCTGTCTGAATATTGCCCAGCGATTGTATTTGCATAAATTTTGTGCTTGCGCATGAATTGTATAGGAAATGCTTTTTAACACTGTTGTAATACCTTTTACAGGAGCTAATCTCAATGGAAATGAGGCTCATTGTTATCAGCCGCAGGCCTCGAGTGTTCTTGCAGCGTGGAGCAGAGTGGCTCCGGGTTGTTTGGTTATCCTGTATGTGAACCTTTGTATCCTCTTTTTCTTTTCCTACAGAGAAAGCGAAGAGAGAAATCTGGGTCTCTCTTATGTGCTGCTCTGATACCAATTATGCAAACTATTATAGAATTTAACCAGGCCAGCTCTTATCGGCTAATCCAGAAGTAATAGATTCTATTAAAAATGTATGAGGGGGTTGGGGGTGTGTGCGTGTGTGCGCGTGTGTGTGGAGATGAATCCAGCAGCTGCAGCAACACTGCTGTCTAATTCGGTCTGTATGTCAGACTGCTTGTCTGGTCTCCATTACTTAGACAGGTTCCTGCAGTGCCTACCTTGAAGACGGCATGAAAGCCATAGCTAATATACAATTAATTACCCATTGAGTGAATGGTTATCCATGGGCCATGTCACGTTCATTCAAAGAGAGACTCTGCTTTCTCTCCTCTCTAATGACCAGTTTCTCTTTGTTAATCATTTATTTCTTTAGAAATTAACCCCCCCTTTTTTTCGCTGTTGTGCTCTTTCCCTGCTGCTTGCCTGCATTTTCTGAGTGGAAGGAAAAACATTAGAATAGCACTCACATGCTAATCCACCCGGAGAGTGAAAAGGGTGCTCGTCTTAAACCTTTTTCATTGTCATCTAATTATTAACTGCGGATTCGGAGAACTGCTAACGGGAGCTGAGATGGCTCGGGCAGGGAGGGGTGTGTGTGTGCGTGTGTGCGTGTGTGTGTGTGTGTGTGTGTGTGTGTGTGTGTGTGTGTGTGTGTGTGTGTCTAGCCACTGTGTACCTTTTTTCTTCTGTGTGTTTCATGTTTGTCAAGCGGGAGGCTTTCTTTGCAATTTGCTTCTGTCTTTGCTCTTACCCTTGATGCCGCATGAAGTCATAGAAGACTCCAGAAGGTCAGACAGATGCTTTTGTCAGAGCCCCTGTATAATTTAAGGCTTTTTCCTGCTTTAATGGATATTCTTCTGCTTCCAATGCATCCAGCCAAACAGGTTGAAAGTAATCCATGGCACATTTCAGATTTTGGTTTAAGCACAGGAGTGTTATTTCTGGGTAATCATGCATGGTCCGATTTATTATCTCAAGAAATGTGATCCACATAGCCTGGATTTACCCATCAAAGTGAAGCAGCCATTAGAGTGTCTCTCCATCACTTCCCTCACGGATCATCTGTTGACCTTATCTTCTCACAAGGTTCCTTGTCCTGATCCCAGGACAAATGACTCTACAGAAAATGAAGCATTGTGCAGCCTGTCAATGATGAGGGAAGAGGCTTGAAAAATAGATTTATTTGCCAAGACATTCTTATCAGAGGGGGGAGGGGGCGCAGTTTGATGGACGGCAAAGCACAAGGTCTTTATCTCCCTGGCAGGCCCTCGGTGGTCCACATCATGCTGCTTATCAGCTGCATGGATGTCGCCTGAGAGCAGTGAGGATTAGACGTCCTCGCAGCTTAAACTTTTTGCTCTTTTTCTTATTATGCGTGTTTGAAAAGTCCTTGAAAACTGTAAAACATGGGAATTGCCAAAGTGTCGGCTGAGGAGGACATGTGAGAAGCAAAACATCTGGTTTATAACCTCTGTCACAAAGTAATGAAAACTGGCTTGGAAGGGAGCAACACTGACCGTTATGTTAATGAAAGATCCTTGACCTTATTTGTGAACTATGCTGCGTCGGCCATTTTTAAGATCGCTGATAATCACCCTTTCTGCATTATTTCAGCCACTCATTACACTATAGAGAGGGAGATTCTTGATATGACATTGTAAGAAAGTGCCAGACATGAAACTTTTTTGTCGAGCGAAACATTCTGTGAAGGGCTGGAGAATTGATATTGCTGGAGAACTTAGCCCGGAGAGTATCGGGCTTCTGGGATCCCTTTGATCTCATATCTCTCGTCCCCTTTTCCAGCAATTCCACTCAAGAGTGAGGAGGCAATTTTAAGCACAAGTTTTCATAAAATCTCTTTAAATTTAAAATTTAGATAGCAGGATGAAAGAAACCATCATTACTTGCACTTAATGCACCATTTCTGGCTCCCTTTTCTGCTTTCAGCAAACTTTTTTTTCCTTTAGACCGCTGCTGGCCTCTCTTTGAGTTATAGTGCCTTCCTTGATATATTTTATTTCAGCTGCAAATTATGGGAGTAATGGAAGGTATTCCAATTCAGTCCTCATTTTCTGCTCGTGACGGGATTTCCCTGGAGATACCTTTTCCCCCATGTGTTCCTTTGCGTTTTCAGCACCTCCCTCTTGACAAATGTGTGGTAATGGGAAGGGTTGTTGTGAAATTGCCATTATTTTCCAAATGGAATCTGACCATGCTGAGGCTTTTAGCTCTTCATATGTGTGTGCTCAGATGAGACAGGTTGCACTGAGCGGATTGAAGTGGGCTTGTCACCGAGGGACAGATGTTGAGCGGAGGAGGGGAGCGGGTGCACGAGAAAGGAGAGAGTGAGGGAATCTTTTTTTGTTGGCACCTGAGTAAAATGAAAGCCACTCTGTCTCTTCTTTTTGAGGCGAAGGTAATCATGTTTCTGCAGCTCGTCACTGAACGCTCTGTTCTGTGGTTGACTCGCTTTAGTTGCCCTCTGGACCCTGAGGGAGAAATGAAAGCAAAAATCCAAAAGAACCGTAAAACCTGAAAAAGAAAAAGAGTCAGTCTGACAGCTGTATGCTGCAGGCTTATAGGGAACTACTGCATTGTAATGAAAGTACTGTTCCTCTTTCTATTTGCATTGATTAACTATAGATAATCCATAAGTCAGTGATTTATAAATATCACTGACTTAGAGATGTTTTTGTTTTGTTTTCTTGCAGTTTTCTGCCTACAAAGTACCTGACTCACATACAGTAAAGCAAAGTGTTTCATGGTAGCCCCAGGGTTTTTGAGTTTTGCAGTGCTAGCATTCAGATTTGGTGACTCTTTCAGATAATCAAGAGAATGTCAGATGCGATTATCACTGAAATATGCCCTCAGTGCCTGTCTTTATCTGCACAGTGATTGCTTCAATCAGCACAGCTGTGGAGAGGCGCTTTCTTTTTCAGGCGCAGCCTCTCATTTCCTCTGACAATACTTAACTCTGCAAACAGCACAGCCTATTTTAGTGAGTGAGTTGCATTTGGCTTTCTCTGCTGATCAATACGGCCATAAATTTATGGAAGAATAAACGCAGGTCACAGGGACGGTTACAAATTGAAACACGCTGCCTTAGGCTACAGGAGGCCTTGTAAATGATCTGTGCGACTGCAGCCGACAGAACAAGGTTGATAACGGGAAAGAGCCATCATAACGACCAGGAAGAAGGGGAAGATGGAGCCGTCATTTAGTGATATTACTTTTTTGAATGTGCAATTTCAGCAAGAGGGGCTCCTGAATTGTAATATGGTAAAAGAACCCATGTGGTTGCAGCGTTTTAGATATGTGAGCTACTGAAGTGATGTGGGAAATATGTTTTTGAAAGAGGAGAGCCTCCTGTGGGGTTTTAGTATTCTCTACCAGCAAGCTTGCACTTTTCCTCCAACATCAAAACTGATGTTTGATCCAAGAGTTTGAATGTAGTGCGTACAATTTCAGGTTTTTCCCCAAACTTAAACTTGGCATATACTTCCTCTCAGGTGGTCCTCAAAAGTATGTGGGCTCACAGAAACTTGAAAAATCAACACACGAGAGCAAAACTGGTGGGGGATCAGTTAATCTCATGCCATTGTGTGCATATTAGCATGCTAAAGTTAGCATTTAGCTCAAAGCACCACTGAAGTTAAGCCTCACAGAGCTGCTAGCATGGCTGTAGACTGTAGTTTTGTAGTAGTTCTTGGTGTTGGCTATAGAGTTCAAACCTGTTTCTTTTTTTCTTTTTATAGCAGGTTTACTCAGGCTGTGTGCAGCCCCAGTGAACTATCATGCTGGCCTGTATACAGAGACGGCAGAATCTCTCGTCGCAGCGTCTGGCCTGCACACCCAAAAGCCTCGATGTTCCACCACCGCCATTACTGCTGTCAGTACCACCCCTGCAGCCGTGCACCCACAAAGGTGAGTTTATGTCACACAGGTGAAGCCATTTTGCCAGAAAGGACAGACATCAAGTACGATACAGATAGTTTGAAACAAAATGCTAGTGACGAGTGGGCTCTCGGTCATGTTTCTGAATTATTTTTTAATCAACTTGACCTTGTCTCCTCAAAGTGCACATAAAGATCACGCATGGTTTTAGCAGTGAGCTGAGAGTTCTGCTGAATTAAAATAATGGGCTTCATGATGATGATGAGGCCTGTTAATTTGGCTTCTAATCAGCGTGCTTCTGCCGTGCAAACGTGTGCAGGTCAAAGTGGACTCTGAAATTACAGAGTTAATCAGCTCTCTCATACAGGGTTACTAATGATGTTCACATTTTTTGCAGAAAGTGCTCAATGTCGGTGTTGTTTGACCTTCAGCTTGACTGATTATACTGCATTCATTGAAAGGTTGAGTGGGTGTCTTTGGGACTAACCTGGACTGACATTCCTGATTAGATTTCTTTCAGCTAATTGATTGAATGCGGCATGTTTGCAGATTTAGCTCCTGGTCTGATGCTGCTTTCCTTTATATAGGTTACTCGACATCCATATTATTCGTGCAGCAGTCCCAATTGTGCAGTCTTTTTCTTCCTGGACAGCTAGATTCACATAATGAGATCATAGTACCACAAATGAAGTTATTCTGCTGTGGTTTCCTTTTCACGATTGCTTTAAAAATTTGCTGATGCCTTATATTTCTTTGCTGGGTCTGGTTTGAAGCTATATTGAAGATCTATAACTACTTACAGTTTAATGGTTCTGCTGGATGTGTGTTGCAGTCAGTACTTAGCAATAAAACCATAAAACATCTAAAATTATTTGGTCCTTTAAAGATGTTCTAGTTTTCTTTATGGTATAGGTGTTGCGTTGTGTTGTTTGGTTAATGTTTTAAGCCTGTGTTGTCATATATTTAATGTGTTTACTGCCGCACTGCAGAAGCTAAAAGGGATGGTTTTAAGTGGAATGAAATAGTACAGTTAAGACTGCGTCTCATAGAAAGTAAGAGCATGCAAATATTGGTGAATAACATTGTATAAATTCAGATTTTTATGGGACAGATCACCACAATAGGCGTTAGCATATCTGACATGTGCACCTTTGTCTGCAGATTGTGTTTCCAGTTCATTTGCACGAGCCCGTGCACTCTCATAAAGGATACCTTTGTTCAGTGGTCGTGAAATGTCCTGCTATACAAAGTCTAATCTTCCAAAGAGTATGCATTACATAGTAAATATAGAAATAAAGAGCAGACAGGGCCTGACATTATTCTCAGGTTTAATGACCCTGGAATTCAGTGACAGGTTAACCTAACACCTGCACACACACACACACAGGTGTTTTCACTTAATCTGGATAATTAGTCCTCTTCTCAGGTTGAATTTGGGCGGAACCAGGCTTGGAGTTTTCTGAGGTCACTAAACTCCACGTACTTACAAGAACCATAAAGTTTTTTTTTGATCTAACAGGTGCAAACAGACTAAAAGCGAGATGTCAGCTGAGTGCACTGAATAAATACCCTCACAATCCTGAGATGAGGTCTAATCAGCCAAAATAATGGAGACTGTGTGAGGCTGTGTAGTTAATTGATAAAAAGCGTGGATGCTGTTTTGCATTATTATTTCTCCCTTTACTCGCAGCTAAATAGTGTGTAACTAACTGTGTGCATATTTGAAATGCTGAAAAAAAAATCCCCCTCTTAAGCTCCGTCTCCCATCTTTCTCCCTCTTTGTCTTTTTTGCCATTAAATATTAATTGGGAATCAATGGTGCACTTGTCTGCTAAACGCTGGAACAGAAGGGCCTAGTTTGCCTCAGGCAGAACCAAGGGTGCGTTTCTCATCCTGTTTACCTGCAGGGCCTTTTCCTCCCCCTTCAGTTTTATGTACTGCAACTGTGCGTAGTGCAGCACCCTCCAGCTCTAGCCTGACATTTCAAGCACAAGCACAGGGAATAGACTGCTGATGGGAGCTCTGTCTGTGTGGCCCAGGCTTCTTCATTAAATGAGTCGTTGTTGGATTGAGTTAAATAGGGACCGCCTTTAGTCGCTGCCGCGCTTTTGAAAGCCATTTCCATTTTTAGCTATCAATAAATGGAAGGCACAGGACATGAAAGCTCTCAGCCACACAAACCCATGTGAAAGATTTCTGAGTGTTAGGAATTATGTGACGGGAGTGAATGAGAGCTGTTCTCTTCTCTGCTATCTGCGCTTGAAAGCACGGGCTGGAAATGCTTTTTCCCACGCTGCCGGCCTGTGCTCGGGTCAGCTTTGAGAGGGGAAACTTTGCCCAAGCTGGGCCAAGCGGCACAGAAACAAATGAGGAGTGACACTGGCGCAAAGGAGTATTTGCCGGAGCCTCTTCAAGCACACACAACTAAGTGTTCTACCCTGAGGTTACTCTGTTCTGTGAGCACCCTTCACATAGAAATTACTGACATGGAAAGATGAAGGCTTGTGAAAATGGGGTGAATGAGTGTCTGTATTTTTATTTTTGTGTGTTTGCAGAAGAAG
Organism: Chaetodon trifascialis; assembly: GCF_039877785.1. NCBI lineage: Eukaryota > Metazoa > Chordata > Actinopteri > Chaetodontiformes > Chaetodontidae > Chaetodon > Chaetodon trifascialis. The sequence goes on from NC_092075.1 coordinate 10,614,627, forward strand.
GCCGTGACTAGAGAGGTTAGTTTGAGTGAGATTTAAGAGCATATGTTCTGGTGTCAGCATGTCCTGTGTCTACTTTTTCCACTTCACCCATCTCTATCTAATGGTCCTCTTGGTTGCTAGGTTGAATAAACCGCACGGAGGCATTAACTGGCAGCCTTCTTTTAATCCCATAGGAGATAAATATTAATGCCTCTTTCTATAATTACCTTGACATTGGAAAAGCTGCTATACTGCACCATGGTTGTGGAAGTTATTGAACCTGTATTAGTGAATATTTTTGGTTTACACTGAGTCAAATGACTCTAATGTGAAAGGTGACGAACCCAGTGGATTAGCATTCACCTCTGAGCTTTTTAGTTTTTCAGCATATTGTTTTGGTCTTATGGCACATCTACAGTGGTTCATGCAACCGTCACGTCAATGCTGTATCAAACAGCAGCAGGCAGCCATTTTCAGCAAACAACCCCATAAACCAATACATGCAACCTGCTCAGCACCAGACAGCAGACACATAAAATTAGGAAGCATTACGAGCTGGTGATAAATGTCAGACATTTAAACATTAAAGACCCAGATATTTGCTTGAAGAGTTGATATATAGATCAGACCAGAGCTAAAAGAAAAGGTAATATTGCACGTGAAAAGCACACATAACAGAAATTTAGCTTCTTGGGAGTCATAGTTCACTTCGCACATTACATTTTATGTGCCCCTATCCCCTTTTTTATGTGCCCTCCAGTGGCCAAAATGGATTACTTCAGCTTTAAACTGAATTGACCCAACGTTTGAAATGTGCTTGAAAGTTGGAAATTGACCAAAACAATCCATCACTGCCGAATACTCTTTGCATATAATGATATATATGATGGCAAATAAATAAACGTGATTTTGTTTTCAATGCGTGGCCTGAATTCAGAGGCAGAACTTAGCAGCTTGTTGTTGTTGCTCTGTCTCAGCAGTCAATTGCAGAGGCTCGACTCTGAGAGATGAATAAAGTCAGGGCCAATTAATTACATGGTTCTAATGACTGGGCTTATTGGGCCAACTGGGTGCATAGAGGAGGTTGTCATGGTAACAGAGACATAGGTTTTAAATGCATTTTGAATGTGCTGAGCTCAGTCCCTGGCTACCAAGGTGGTACCGAAGTACTTTACATATCAGGATTATTGGTGTGGTAAACAAGTATTTGTGCCTGCTGAGAAGCACTGTTCTGTTATTAAGCGCCACTTGTCAGTGGCATGTTCCTGCTGAGGGTTTGAGGCTCGTAAACATGCTATCTCACAAAAGTGTATAAGTCTTCAGCATCACATCAAAGGCCTGTGGGATTTTTGCCTGGCAGCTCTGCCTACATGTATGGATATCAACAAGGAATAATTTATGAACGCTTCGTTTTATCTCGTGGGAATCATATGCAGTGGTCATTGTAATCATTTCCTTATGTTGGCCCTCTGGGTATGAGACGGTTGGAAGCCGTGGTTTCGGAAACGCAATGAGCTTTTCCAACTGCCGTTTTCAGTCCTGCCTCTGGGGCTTGTTTTGCCCATAAATTAGTGATTAACTCAAACCGCTCCAAAACAATGAGGTCTCTGCTCTAATCTGGGGGGAAATGGCTTCAAGTGTGACCACGGGAAAAAGATTAGCCAGTTAAAAGTGGCAGAAAGCTCTGAGTGGGATTGTATGGGGGTGGAATCAGGGTTATGAAAGACCATATATATATATATATACACACACACCACAATATGATAAACACCCCTCCAGAATATTTTTATGCTAATATTTATAAAATCTTTAAATCACAAACACACATGCACACAAACACACATAATAAATTAGGCCTGGTGGTGATTGAGACTTCATAATTGGCCCCCCACCCCCGACTGTTTCCTTCTATGCATGTCCCCTGCATGGAAAGAGGAAATCAGGATTAGGTGTTTCCTGTGAAAGTGTGCCAGTTTCACTCAGCGTGGTGCCACAACAGTTGAGCAGCATGTTTAATGTTGGGAGCCCCTTCCAACTGAGAAAACATTCGAGCCTGGCTAGTGGGACCATTAAATCTATCAATCTAGGCCTGTAGATGCATCGCACATCAGTGTCATTATGCTGATTTTTGAGGAAAAGAGAAACACAAACAAGCTTTTCAATCCAACGTAACCTACTTCAATCATGCCTGTCTAAATGGAAGTGGGGTGGTGGGGGGAATGTTAAGGGTCAGAGAATTAAAATTTGTAAGCACTGCATGATGCTCTCAGCCAAGGTTGCTTACGAAAAGTGGCTGATGTTATTTTCTGTGCTGCTTTTCGCCTGCCTCTGCGCCTGTGCTCTCTGTCAGGGCTGCAGAGTGAACCAGCGTGCAGTCTGCAGGTTCAGGGTGATTAAGTGCTTAAGGTCAGACCGCTAATTATCTCTCCGCCATTCCTTACCTGACAACACGCAGCTCGCTGTTCCCCGTTGTCATGTGAACAGCCTCATATTTGTTTTCATTTCTCATCTTTATTTTACGCCGCTGAATTTTGTTATGTGACTGACTGCAGAGACTCTCAGCGAAGAGAGGCAGGAAGCCACGGCACAAAGACTGACTGCGTTCATTCACAAAAGATGACTTATTAATGTCCTTTATTTGGATTTGTAATAGACATAAATACATTAACTTTGAGCTGTGAACAGTTCCCTTCTCCTATGAGCTGATTATGTGCTAAAAATTAACCCCTGCGTTAATGCAAACCCACTGGATAATCTCATCTCCTAAAGGCAACATAGGCTGATTATAGGAATCACACATTTCTCAAGCTACAAGCACACAGCTGTTTTGTAGCTCAGACATTTTCATCTGTTAGGTGAAAATATTTACTAATTTAGCGGCTCATACATTTTTGTGCTGCAGTTCAAATGCCGGGGATTTAAAAGAGCCAAATAGCTGAATGTAATTATTGTAACCGAATAATAAGTAAGAAGGTTAAGGAAAGGCGCTGGCTTCATTTGCACATTTTTACTTGTTTGTTTGCTTGTTTATGGGATAAAGGCCACAATGAGCTGGAAGCGATTGATGCACATGCTTCAAAATACACAGAGAAAGCTTTGCAATTCAAGCTTGTCCCGATTTTGCGAGGGTGCAAATGACCTCTCCGGCCACCTGCAGAGTACCGTAGCAGTAATGCTTCATGCACATCATCAATTATCACTTTCACCAGTCTGCATGGGACCACATGTGGAGAGTTTGGGTGAGACAGCAGCCTCTGCACAGTGTGCTTTTGCCTTCTTGGCACCTTCAGAGGGAAACTTCAGCTCTCATAGTGCCAGATTGTAATTAATGGACCACACATTTAGGCGCTGTTTGGCTTGGGTGTGTTTTGCAGGAAGGTCCAGTGAAATGAGCAAATATTGAGAAGAATGACTTCAAGATATACTTTTACCACTGCTGCTGCGTGCTTTGAGAAAGCCACTGCTGACTGGGAAATGTGATGTGCTGGGCTCACTTTACTGCCATTTAACACCACTGATTGGCATTTAAGTCCTCAAGATTGAAACAGCTGCCTCTGGTTGGAATTTAGAGCAGTTTTAATGGTGGTCATGGTGTTTCTGATCTCAGCTTTAACTCCACGTTATCCAGCAGTTTAGGATCAGCTACAATTATCCCCATTTTCAATGCATATGTCACACAGTAGTGGTCTTCAGATGATAAATTTGTGAATGCAGAGCGGGGAAGGCCTGTTTGCTAATGAGGTTTCCATAGTGCCACATTAAGGCAGCCGCAGTGGGAAGTGCAGCTGTGTTGTGTCTCCATGGCTCTGACAGGGCTGTAATCTCTGGACTAACAATATCAGACACCCTGTGAAGACGTGTTAGCATTCAAAGTGTTTGAAGTGTTTGTGGAACAGCAAGCCAGTTGCAGCACGCGGGGTTTGACACTGACATTTTACCGAACGATTAAAAAAAGCTTGTTTCGCTAAATTATCTATATTTGGTAATTGAGCAACATTGTCCAAGGCAGAAAATAGACAAGTTTTGTGTCAATGCCGGTGTGTGTTTACATGAGGATTTATTATATTTTTAAACATGTCATTGCTTCTCATCATCTAAGCTCCTTTCAGGTGGATATGAACCACTTATTTACGGTCATGAATATTCAGCTTTTAGCCCAAAGGCCAGCAATTGTTCATGTAGCTGTTTTTTTTTCCTGCTACCTCTTTTTCCACAAGTAGGATTGTGGGAAACCAGAGACAAGAGCTCACATCTTGATGTTGTATACAGTTTAAATACCACTCCAACATCCCAGATGTCATGCTTTTCTATAGCAGCGCTACACTGTGATACATAATAAGCAGTGTTTTGCTTTGTTGTATTTCTCTGTAGAATTCATTCATGCTCCTGGCACCATGGTGTGCTGTTCCTTCTGCTCCACTGGGAGATTGCTGGATGGATTGAACACTCCACCTTACCTCTTTCCTCCATTTTAAACACCCAATTTATTTCTTTCATGAGATGGATCTTGTAGATTGAATCATTTTCACAGTCGGGAGGCTCACTGTAGGCCCGAAATGAAATGAACTCCCAAATCAATTTCAAATGGGAACAACAAGTGAGCTCTCCCCTGCATAGCTGGAATTGGTTTTGTTATTGAAAATGAAATGAAGTGTTGTGTTTTTATTTTTCGTCCTTTTTATTGCAGATTACAGCCTTGTTCTTTTCCCTGGTACGATTTCCACCGACTTAAAGCCTGATCTGGGTTAATTTCAGTGCCTCTTTTTATGTCAGGAATTCCATAAAAGTGCCACACTGAAAGGTGGCGGTAATTTCTACCAGGTGATTTATTGTTTTTAAATGGGGCGCCTTTCCCACCTTTCCTTTAGTCGCTGGGAGTTAAGCAGGCATGAAATTGCCTGAATAATAGTGTTTAAATCCAATCTTAGTTTGTCCCGTCAGCTTTCCCCCGCACACATTTCATTCGCCGGCGCTCTGTGATTTCTCTTTTTCCATCTGCATCAACTTTTCCTTTGACAGTTTAGGCTCCGAGCTTTTACAGTAGAATCAGTTCAGGTTCATAAAAGCATAAAGTGGAACAAAATTTCATAGGCAAACTGGTGACGCTCAAACGATTACAGGGTTGTTGAGAAACAAACAAAAACGAGGTGTGGGCGAGCTGGGAAGAACGTTAGCTCGCCAAAGTGTTCATCAGATATTATTAACTGTGCTTATGCTAAGGTGCATTCTAATCAATGATTTTTTTTTCTCTTTAAAGAAAGCTCTGAAAGATTTTAGTCTAAAGAGCCTTTTTGAAATTCTACAGTTGGCTGCTCCTACTGTGGTTTAGCTGCTAAATGTCATCAAATGAATCTCATTGGAGCCATTTCAGTAAAATTAGGTTCTCTCTCCTCTGCTGGTGCCACTTCCTGCCATTTGATTTCCCAGGGTAAGCTAATATTGGGTTGAGCTAAGTCTGAATTCATTTTATTAAGCACTGATCAAACAGTGCTGGGGGTGTTTTCCCTGCTTGAAATCAGTTTATACAACATGTTGATGTCTGCCATTATTCCCTAAAACAGGCTTGAGATGGGACGGAGAAAGAGACAATGGAAAACACAAGATACGAGGTTTCTCTGGGCTGCTTCTAGACTAATCTCCTGTTTCTGTCTGCTTCCTTCTCAGGCAAGTCAGCCTCCATGATTTCTCGGTACCCTTCTCCCGCAGAGTTGGATGCTTTTGCCCAGAAGACCGCCAACAGCCCACTGTCCATCAAAATCTTTCCATCTGACATCCGGGTGCCACAACATAAACAGCTTAACAAAACAGTGAACGGCTTAGACACCACAGGCCAGCGCTATAGCCCCTATTCGCACCCGTATTCAGGAGGCTACCAGGGTTTGTTGGCCATCGTCAAAGCCTCTGTGGTGGTCAAAGGTGTGGTGAAAAACTCTGAGGGCAGGAGGACTAAACATGCAAACACCCAGACTTCTGTGGCACCGTATAATAATCCTCTTAACAATGGCTACACAGTCAGACATGGGCATAAGGCCTATCATATAAGTTCATGTAAGCCCCCTGATGTTCCCATTGAGACACTTTGTTCTAGCACAGGGATGGCCTCCAGAGATCAAACCCGGGCCCCCCAGTCTGAGCTGGCAGAGGTTCAAAGCCTGATGAGGCAGATGAGCAGAGTTCCCCACAGCCAGGCCCTGCAGCTGGGGGGAGAGGCTCGAGCCAGCCCCTCTCTGCAGGCCGTGGCTGCGGTGGCACATTCAGACTCAGACTTCGTCCTGGGAGTGCCGCCCCAGAGCAGTCTGGCATTCACAGGAGCAGTGATACCTACACAGAGTGCAGACATAGCCAAAGCTGGGTACTTGGACAAAGGAGACTACGCAGTGTGGCAGCATAAACATGAAATTCAGCAGCCCTATCAGCAGGGAGCAGTGAGGATGTACAGCGTGAGTAACGGCGCTCAGGGGCACAGAGCAGCAGAGGCTGGCCAGCCTCCTGAAACCTGCCTCCCTTTGAGGTGCTCCTCACAGCTGTCGTATAGGCCGCATCCTGCCAGCGTTGGCGCAGGGCAGGAGCGAGTAAGCAGCTCCTCTGTGAGCCGCGCCGCCATGCAGGGGGAGTTCTCCATCGGACAGTACTTTGCCCCTCTCTGGGACGGTGTTGTGGCAACCCCTAATAGCGACTGTTACACTTCTCAGGTGCTGGCAACGGGTACATGCGCAGCCAGGCCTAGAGACCTGGGGCTCTCCCATCCCCATCTCCACCCAAACCGCCACCAACACCACCAGCACCCACAGCTCCACCCTCCTCTCCCTCCTCATACCCAGGCCTACAGCACAGACCAAAACCTCTGTTGTGGGCTGCCTAGTTCTAGCCTGTGCCACGCTGCAGTACTTAGCAGCAGCTTGCAGTCTCTGGAGTGCCTCATCAGTGAGATTCACCCTCCCTGCATCAAAGAGCGCATGCTGGGCCGTGGGTACGAAGCCGTGGGGATGCCTCAGCTGCTGGAGCACCACCAGCACACCCACATCCAACTCCCCGTCTACAGATAAGACGCGGCGCTGCCACACGACGGGACGCAGCAGTGACAAACCTTTTATAGACAATGGAAGTGTGACAGTTTAGACGTCTGTGAGGATGAGACATGCCTTTTTAGTTTGTGCATGTACTGTATTTGTGGAAGGCTTTGTGGTATAAGCCTGAAAAGGAAAATGATAATCATGACTTAAGATACAGGCTTTATCTTATGGACATTTCATGTTTTATTTTTATATCTTAAATGGCCATCAAATATGCCTGCTGTTCCTCATTTAATACTGATGCTGAGCACCTAATCAGAATTTCCCATTACCATTTGAACATGAACTGTATGTTTTGCAGGTAATTCCTCCGTCGGCCTTTGCAGAAATCGAGACTCACTGAACTGAAATAATCATTGGTACCCTTAAAAAAACATTGACTTGAATCTGGGAAATGGTTTTTGTGAATATATTGTATATTTTTACATAAATGGCTCCTTATTTCAGAGAGAACATTCCTTAATTATTAACTGAACGTCTATTTGTCTGCTGCTTTGTTGTGGACTTTGTTTTGGCCACTTTTCAGTGACATGCGCGGCGTCCCAGCTTCTGCCATTCGATGCAAATTTCCTGGCCACTGAAAGGGGGAAACATTGTGATCATTTGCATACAAATGTGAATATATTTTTTGTTATGCAGACATTCAAGCTATTTGACATCTTAATTGATTTAATGTAGTCATGCTCAGCACAGTGTATTAGGACTGTTGCATATCCAAATCAACACTGTGGCAATTCAGGCCAAGTAAGATGTGCCCTTTGGTTGTATTTTTGTTAGCATTTTGAAATTTAAAGAGGTTGTGTGGACGTTTTTCTTAAAGGAAACAATGTTTTGTTTTTTGTCAGGAAGGTTGTGACACAACAACTGGGTATAATGGAGTGCCACCTGAATCATTTACAGTATCTTCTTTGTAGGGCTATATTATCTCTGATGGTGTGAGATGTATGACTGAGTAGTTCTTTGTGTGTCTGCACTGGTTCTGTAATACTATTTATTTGTCAGCCTGTTGAGTTATATGGCAAACTGTCTCTATAATTATAAAGTGCAATTATTATATATGAACATGTGAGCACTCTCCATGAAGTATGTCGTTGAAATAACTACGTTTTGCAATGTATGACCCGAATCCCTCACCCTGTTTTTTGCCTCTTCTTAATAAGGATTGTCAAGTAAATGAAATTTTCTAAACCCAGCAAATAGTTTGTGTTATTATGTATCATTACTTATTATCTGCCGCCAGCTGAGCGGACAGTTTTATTATATTCATGAATGATAAACTAGTTGTGGAAGGATGAGACATTTGTCTGGTTTTATTGCAAAGAGATTTAAGGCTGAACCACCGGGCAATTCTATAGATCTCATTTTATTAAAATCCATCTTTCCACTGGAGGTTTGTGATATGTAAGTCAATCCTCAGCTTAAATATATTGGACTGGTTCCTCTGTAAATGATGCAAGTTGAAAGTGCTAATTTTGTTATCATAGTGAATTATGCGAGTCTAGATGGATGGCCGGCACTTGAGGCAGAAGCCATTAAATACTTCAAAATACATATGTAAATAAAAAAGAACAGGCCTTCTGCTTCTCTTATATTACATTTCTGTATGAAAAATACATGCTCTCTGGAAGATGGATCCACAAAAATATTACTGTTCACATTATGTAGAAATGGGCTTGCCGTTACCCAGCTATTGAATTGCTAATCCTAGATGGTGTGCCTGCCTGTGCCTCTTATTTTGCGTCATTTGTCCTCCTAAATTGGATGCTATAGCAGTAATGTGGTTTAGGTCACCACAGACATAATACGCACATCCATTTTAAGTAGTCTATTACAAAACAAATAACCTAGATGGCGTGAATAATGGCATTGGATGCGCTGTTGGGAATAAAACTGAGAGATTTTTTTTTTTTTTTTATCTGCAATGAGGTAATCAATTGAATATTGCAGAGCTAAAGGTCAGTGGCTTTGTCATTGAGGCTTTGTTGTAAATGATTTCCTGTCTTTAGCCTATTGTGTCCTGGCTTTGCTTGGAGCTTTTCCATCCTATCTATCAGTAAGGACAGGCCAGGCCGCTCTGCTGATAAACCTACAGGATTACAGACACGGTCCCCTTGCTCTCGCTCAGAGACGATTAGCTCAGCCTCGGCTCCTCTGGGAGAGGAACCAGAGCTACTCCAACCTCTGGGACACACTTCAGATAAGTAAGACTGGGCACAGAAAGAGGCGGGTTGATCTGGGGGATTAGGAGACATGAAGAAGAAGAGGGGATTTTCCTCTGATTTAATACTGAAAATTATGTTCAAAATCAACTGTATGAACATTATTTTCTGCAATTAACTTCAAATATTTCTGCTGAGAGCAAATCAAACTGAGGGCCACCAAAGCAGCTTCTGAAGTCACACAAATCTGCTCTTGTGAAAAGTATAAAAAGATTTTTTTATATAGAAACATTTAAGTTTTCAGCTAGCAAAGATGAACTGTATCTACATTTTTTAATCACTGAACATATGCAGCAGCTGCATCACAAACGTGATTAGAGACAAAAACAAGTAAACATCGCCACCTAGAGTGCAATTTATGAACTGTAACTTTGCAAGTTTTTATTGGTTAGTCATTCATCTGTGGTAACACTTCTTTTTTACTTGTTTAAGTTATACATTAAAATCTTGGGATTAAAAACGAATTTGATCAGAGATGATGATCCAGAAACAGCATATCTAAAAGTATAGACACCCTAAATGTGGATCTAATTAATAAATTATTAACCAACCTGCACATGATGTGCCGTCTCCTGAAATAAAAGCTAATGTTTGACGTTATCATGTTTGATTAAAAGACGTTAGGTCAGTTGAGAAATTAAAATAAGACAGCAAAAAGCAAACAGGACAATCAACCACACCCTCTTAATCAACACAGATATTCCACCCACTGCACACAGGTAAAGCCCTCAGAAAACTTCTGGCTAACTTTTGTAGGGAAATAGAATTACAAATATATTAATTCTGATCTTATGTATTCATTGAGTAACACCAAGGCACTAATTGGGTTTCAGCTATTAATATATACCTGTTGTTAAAATTACTAGTGGGGCCACTGGTCCCAGACTAACAGTGGAGGTAACTTGAGGGATCAGGAGGCAGAGAACGCCCGAATGTGAGGCATTAGCATAAATGGTTTCCTGTAATAACAGTGTTTACAGTCATGTATTCTTCTCCTGATGGAATAGGTGAACGCCACCTGTTAATGCTATAACGACTGCAGCCACCCACACAATAGCCTGATTCTGCTTAAGAGTGACAGCTGCACTGTTGCCGCAACAATCCTGCAATTACTCGAAAAGTATGACAACAAAAACACGATCTTCTGCTATGATGCTTGTTAAAATTTGAGGCATAATTTTAAGACCACATATGCTAATATTTAGCCAGGCACAATGAAAGCAAGAAATACCACACTGAAATAAGGGAAATAAAAACTCCCACTAAAAACACCTTGGAAAACTGGACCTTGCTGACCCCTGAGCATAAAGCCATGGGACACTTCAGCCTGGCCGTGTCCTGGGAGGTCAAACAGTGTAGTCCAGCTCTGCGTTCAGATTTGTGTACATCTCGTAGATGGCGTCCACAGTGGTACTGTAATTAACCAGGAACTGACGCACATTTGCCAGACAGTCCTCCTCTTTCACTTCCTCTCCTTTTGACAGAGCCTTGAGGAAGTTTGATCTGTATGGAGCTGCGAGTAACGCTGTCTGCAAATGGACAAAAATGTAAAATATAGAGTAAATACACGATAAGGGCACAAGATTAACAAGTACAATGTAATACACAATAAATGACTAAGCATAACAGGAAAGGGCACATTGTCCTCACTTGGAAAATCTTTTGAACAATCCAGCCATGGTATTTCTTGAGCGCTTGTTCGTAGGCTTTGATGATATTAACCCGAATGAGGTTGGGGTTGTTCTCATCCCTGTCTCCATCTGCCAAACTCTGCAGCAGGATCTGTATGAAACGGAGACCCCTGCAGGAGAGATACAGTATGACAATTAAAAAAAAAAGACTGCCTGCTGCAGTTCAGTAGCTCAAAGTTCAAAATCCAGTATGACATAACATTCAGTGAGCCCTCACCTTTTCAGCCACATCAGAGCCAATGTTGCTCCAACTTTAGGCCACTCGGCAGCATGGGCTTCTCGCTCTGCCACCACAATGTCCTGCAGGGTGACATACTTGGCAGGGTCCTTAAGATATACTCCTTTAATTTTCTGGGGGGAAAAAACATGCACATTTGGGTTTACATGAAGGAGCTGCACCACTCAGCTCACATTTAAACCTCTAACAGTGGGTTTAAAAAGCACCAGTGTACTAGGCAGAAGCATAAATGATGACAGATTGGTAACTTACCGTTATATTGCCATTAATGTCTGATTTGATGACTGAAAATACGGTTGATCCCAAGCAGTCTGAAAGAGAAACAGACATTTGAGAGCACGGCAATAAAATATGAATGACTTCATCACACGTCCTGGCCCAGAAGGGGTGAATACAAATCAGCCTTTACATGCTGCATACATGAGGGAGGGGGGTCAGTGAATGCACCGTTAAGGCACAATGGGGTCAATGTGTGCTCTGTTCAATGAGTAAACAAAGACTTTCTCTATAGGCTTCATGGCCGCAGCTGGTTCACATCCACACCGTGACCCAGCAGCCTCACTTCTGCTTCGTGTGAAACCGCCATGTCCTGCTATCAGACAAGTGTCAAGTAACATGTCATCAGAAACAAGTCAGAAACAAGTCAGCCAAGTCTGAACCGTGACAGCGCCAGCTCCGCGCCAACAGCGCCTCATCCACTTTCATCGAGCTCAGGTGGAGGCGTACTCACCGAAAAACGAAGGCAGATGCGAGACAGCCTCCAGGAACAACTTAGTGTCCACCGACTTGTCGGGAGGCAGCTCTCTGAACTGGTTCTCCAGTAAAAGAGACATGGTCCCGCCGTGTCGAAGCGGCGGCGGCGTCAGCAGCGGTGGCGGCAGCGAGCAGCTCTCGGCTGAAAAGAACCCGGAACTCTTTTCTTGTCAGCTGGGTGGGGAAGCGCCACCAGCCCCTATCACTTTCGTCCTTCTCCAACAGGTGGGAAATTATGCATGGGCGTGTTGAAAACCGCCGTGTGTCCGCGATACATGCACAGGAACACGACAGGGAGCTGATCGAGGTATGAATTATACTTTATTATAGCTAAGGCAGGGATTGTTTTCAACCACAGAGGCAGTGGGAGGCTAGAAGTTACAAAGGGTTCAATGTCAGGGTTGAGACCAGGGGTGGAAAGTAACTAAGTACACACACTTCTATTCATGGAACTCGTTCATGCACTTTTCAAAAGGAGACCATAATCTTAAAATCTTTACTTACTTACATTTCTAAGATTTTTTTCAAGGTTGCATTTTAGGCTACTTAATTAGTTTTGGATATGTAACGCTCTCATGGCCCAATCAGGATATTTGGTTTTTAACATAAAGATTTAAAGAGCCACCATGTAGGTTTTGAAAGAATAAACAACACATTCTTCCTCTTACAAATAAAAATTTGAACTCATATGCAATAAAATGCACTGCTGCTGAATTCATGACATTCAGGGGATTTGCCAAAACAGCCTCACTTGGTCTGGTATGACCAGTTAGCTTATGGTAGCTAATGCTAGCAAACTTTAATAATGCAGTACAGTGGACATGGTGACTTCTTTGCTTGAGCTGCTGTTACACTACATTTTGGCATTTACTGCTGAGCTACAGTGGCTGTTGTTGATTACAGAAGTTAGTTTACAACAAGTTAGCATCAACGAAAATGAAAGTAACTGGTGGCTAATCATAAGACATTAGTCTCATTAGCTGTGAAGAAAATAAAATCAAATTATAAGAAACTATTTTGGAAAAAAAATAGGTAAAAAGATCAGATCATCAGCAACAAATGCAAACTGCTAGACCATGAGACGTAGATGAAAAGTCACGAAAAAAAAGCAAGTAAGTGAGAAACTTTTAAGCCTTTTTGAAACTAACCGGACATTAATGGTGCAACAATATGCACTGAAGACGATTTAGAGACATTTTAATACGCATTTTATACAGTAGGCAGCCTTCTGAGAAAGCTCTCATACAAAGAAAAGATGTTCACTATTTTAGACATTATCTGCTCAGGGGACAGGTTGCATATTCATATTGAAATGGTTACAGTTGCACTGGCTCTGTTAATGCTGAGCAGATGTAACCAAGTAATTTGTAGCTGTCTTCAAGATGCTTTCTGCTTTTCACAGGCTACATTCACACACAGGCGATACTACCTCGACTTGAGTAATGTTGAATTATCTACACTCCACTTGTGCAACCTATTCTAGTTCTCTTTCCAACCCTGGTTTAACGTATCTGGCTTACAACAATAAGTGAGACATTAGACCCAACAGGTACTCTAAACTTTGCGGGTACATTTACTTAATCAGTGATTGTAAACCGTAGCTGTATGCATATGACCACAGGCAGCATCTAACACACTGGAGTTACAGCACCACAACAAATAAACAGAGATCACAAGTTGCCTCTAACTTCCTGCCAGCTGAGACGTCCCAAACCTCAGAACAAAAAGTTAGTCTGTGAGGAGCATCATGTTAAACCAAAGCTTATGAAAATAAACATTGATATTTTCTTAGAGGTATGACATACAGTTTATAAATAGAATAGCATTTGGATTATTTTGATAAAGAAATACATGGATACATACATCTTATATATTTGCATAATGCTATTAAAATTGATTCAAAATGGATTTCACACGGGCCATCGAGGCCGTCTCTCTCTCTCTCACACACTCACACGCAAACACATACGCACACACACACAATCAGAAGTATGGCTGTAATATCATAACTCCAAAAACTACTGATACTATACTTATAAACACATCTTCAACCGGAGCGGAGCGACTGAACAGTGAAATGAGCAGCTGGAGCTGCTGGATGGAATGAACGTTCGCACACTCTTGGTACTGCTGGCCTTACATGGTGCTCGATGCACTGAAGCTGTTTCTTTTTAGAAATCACAGTTTGCTTGCTAAACAAACATTTGAACTCTAAGCAAGTGGCATCACAATGACTCAAGATTAAAATACTGTTGCTGCATCTTAAAAACATTTAAGGAAAATATACTGATGTCACTGGTGGAGATGAGGGTTCATCTGTTCCGGTCCTTGATGTCAGGTGTCAGTGCAGACTTCTGGTCTGTGGCAGGGCAGCCATGCCTGACACCTGAACTCAAGCACCACAGCTGATAACCTCTATGGAGGAAAGTACAATGTAGAAGGCTCAACTGCTTGTTGTTCTAATTGCTTTATATATATATATATATATACACACACACACACACACACACACACACACACACACAACATTGCACTTTTGGAAACTGGATTGAACTGTTCTCTTTGTGAGGTAAAGAATGGTAACAGATCTGTCCTATGTCTCCTCCATTACTACCATAATACAAAAACAACTAAATAAATAAATGTTTTGATTTATCTGTAATTTTGCATGGTGCATCGTTTTTTGTTCAAGATTTTCCCACGTCAAGGAATGTGTGTGAGCGCTTCTACAGATTAAAATGGGGGGAAATGGTGTTAACACTGACGGAATTAGCAACATCATTGATGAACTGTATTTTGACTGTTTCAGGAATGTCTTTGGGTTTTAGTTAGTTGTTGTTTTCTTTGGTTGTCACAGTGACAAGTTGCTTGGCAGCTTTGGCAATGTCATAGGCGCACTGGATGACCTGCTGCGTGACCAGCTGGATGTCCGACGGGCAGGGGTTGTGCTCTGCCGCCTTCTGGCACTCTCCATGGAGCCGGCTGGCACTCGAAGTGAGCAGACACAGAGACCCTCGCACAGTCTCTGAGGACGGCCTCTGTGAGGGAAAGGGGGGGGGGGGGGGGGGGGTGATGGAGACTTGATAAGGGACTGACATGGCAGCGTCCATAAATAAACCCTCATTGTGCTCAGTAGGCTGTGTGTGTGTGTGAGTAAACTTAAAAAGAAGTAATCCAATAAATGGTAAACATGAAGCTTAGTAATGCAATGAACACAGCCTACTCAGTATTTACAGGTCTCTTTAGTTCCCCTTCCCCTGCTCAAACAAACAACAAATCCCTTAATTGCTCGGGGGAGGGACACCAAGCTGTTGGAGGGTGTCACCTTACCTTGGGAAACAGGGCGGCCATCTCTGTCACAGCATTGCAGATCTTTTCTGAACAAGGCAGGAAGCTGCGGGAGAGGGAGGCAACAGGCTCACTGGGTGGTCAAACGACTGTCATACATTATTTATCATTAAACTAAAAAAAGAGCACATTTCCTTTCTAACATGTTAAATTCTGATGCTTTGCTCAATAGCACAGCTTTTCAACCATAGACAAAGTGTCTACAAATATTACTGCTGTTTACACAACTTCAGCATGTCTAAGTAAAGCATTAGCAAGCCAGAGCCACTGTCTGTGTACTGTATTTGATTATGTAACTAAACATATGCATAGCAGTGGGGCAACTTTCCAGAAGAACCCAGAGATAACCAGCCAGGGTGAAGTGTGTCACGAAACCGCCAAAGATGAGCAAACGCAGCACTGGCTAGCAGACAGCGCGGTTGTTCAAGCTTCAAAATAATCAGTGGTAATTTCAGTGACACCCGATGAAACCAGAAATACACCATGACTTACACTCAAACAGAAACAAGGGTTTTTTTTGGCTGAAAAGACCAAGATCCTAACAGAGGAAGCCAAAAATCACACTGTGAGAGTCTGCATTACACCAGTGATACCTCGGAAAGAAGTACTGTCTATAGTTTCATATTAATACTATAACATCTGTGCACCGAGCAAGCCAACAAACATACCAAGCCAAGTCAGCTACAATATTCATCACAAAATTAAACAGAAAATAAAGTCATGATTTTCCAAAACAGGAAATTAATATATAGTTCACACAAGAAACCTCAGTGGCTAAACTAGCTCTGTGGATTTGGCTTTTCACAGGGGAACATGTGTGTTTCCTGTCAGCTGCACTTACAGACTGAAGGCCTACCCTCAGCAGACCCCCAGCACAGCATCTAAGGACAGAGGCCAATCAGAATCAGTGGCTCTTAATGCTGGCCCAGAGTGCTGCTGGTTTACTAAATTACTGCAATTGCTTTGCAACTCAGGTGTAAATCAGTCACTGGCTAGCTGGCTGAGACTGAATAAAACCCAGCAGGGTCCTGGGCCCTGAGGACAGCTACTGAAAACCACTGACCTAGAAGTATCTCAGACAGAGGATGAAACCTCATTTGCCCTCTTCAAAAGGATGACAGAAATACAGCCACGGCTGCAATATACAGAGTTCAAGCTGTGGCTTACAGCACATCAAATAATGACAAGATTTGACTGGAATATTTCTGAGTTAATTATCTATGAATCGTGAACTACCTTTCGTGTTTGGTCTCCTGGGCAGCTCTCAGAAGCTCCTGTATGTTCTTAGTGATCTGCTCTGTCTTACAGATGACATCCTCTGTGCATGGAAGGGTGGCATCTTCCTCCCCCTCCTCCCCCGGCTCCACTGCATCAGAGGCTGGAACAGGGCTGCTACAAATGAAAAGAAAATGACTTACAGCTGTGTGCATGGCAACTCATTAAGATACATGCTTATGTACTGTATCTCAACTATTAAACAGAGCTTTTAAAAAAAAAAAAGAGGAGAAAATTACAGGTGTTGCTCCGTCCATAACAAGTGAGGTTCCATTTTAAATAAGGATTCTCCCCCTGGTTTACAGCACATTGACTGAATTAAGTGAAACACGAGTCCCTGTGGTAAAACAAATGCAGCCTGGTTTGTACTTTGTATTTACAACATTGCAGCAGTTAAAGACTGAGAGTCTCAATTCAGTGGCTGTTTGGTTCATTCTAAACCAGGTCTTGATGAGACTGGAATTACAGCCTCTCCGCCGTATGCCTCCGCCACCCAGTCAAGCTGCAGCTTACATCCATCAAATATGGTTGTCCCTGCAAAGAAGCTACAAATTCTAAAACGTAGAGGACACGTCGGCTGGCAGCCCAAAAAAAGCGGAGAAAGAATTTCACTTGCATGGCGTGTGCAGTTCCCTCCCTGTAACTCTCTGTGTGCTGTGATGAATAAAGGTGATTTCTTCTTTCTTCTTCTTAAGGCTACTCGCTCTTGCTCATATGTCGATTTCTTTTGCAACTAGCAGCTTAAGTCAGACAGGTGAAAGTCCTTATATGTTAACTTAGTCCTGTGCAGCCCTGCTGTTCCAATCAGGGCCTCTTTCTGAACATCTGTCAGACCCAATATGAGTCTGGCTTCCTCCTCTCCCTTCATGTGACTTTGAACCCTGTAAGCTGCTGCAATGACATTATCATCTACAGCACCAGAAACAAGAAGAAAAAACTTCCCATTTATTTAACTTCTTCTTACCCAGTCTCCTCCAGCTCAGAGTGGTTGGGCGTAGTGTCGTAATCGTTCTCCAGCGTGATGCTCTGTCCTTCCAGGCTACAGCCCTACAGAGACATCACTGAATTACAATCAAACACAGTACACACTGTGCATGATGAGCACAAACATATTACCAGAGCAACGATGGGCACATACAAATCAGAACCATGCATTTCTGAAATCAAGGTCACAACATCAGATGTGATTTCAAAGCAGATGAAGAGAAAAAGAGAGGAAATACACAACCAGGTGCAATTAGTAGATGCGAAGGTAAACTGTGGGTGCACTTATCAGACACTAGAACTAATTAGCACATTGTGATGAGCCATTTCATCTACCTTTCACTGGTATTGGACTCTGCTGTCTGATCATTCGAACAGCTTTCTCTGGTAAAACATTTCATCATCACCTCTGATGACAACTTGAGCCAAAGCAGCTCTGGTTAAAGGTTCTCCGTGGACAAAAAGCTCGAGTTGTTCAGATCACTGAACTGAAGCAGAGGCACTGTGGTGCATGCAGGCAGGAAGGCAGGCCATACTGGTAAAAAAAGCAGTTTAAAAGACACAGGTCAGGAGAGAGAAGACTGTGGGGTCAAGCAGGGGGAAGGGTTTTCACCGTCCCCCGGGGGCTGCCTCTGAACCGAGGGGAACTTCAGTACTTAACCCTTCGAGATCTCTCATCCCACGACCAGGACAGGGGAGAGGGGAAGGTAGGGAGGGAGGAAGCAGCCGTTCCCAAAGGACCCCTCCCAATCTAGAAAGGGGTCAAACCAAGTTGAGCATACTCATATGGAGATGCAACGAATGAAATGATTGAATGAACGAATGAAAAACCAACACCAGCCCCAAGCCAGGCATCAGTATATTGTCTTGTGAGGACAATACAGCAGGAACAGTGGTGCCTCCGTGCTTACATTGGTTGGGAACGGTTGTAAAATGACTCCATCCTCGTGCCGGGCCGTTTCCGCTCGGTGGGGGTACGGCCTCGGACTAGAGCCCGTCTCATACATGGACATGGCGCGGCCTCCGCGGGGTGGATGTCGAGCGAAGGGACCCTGGAGCTGTTGTTGTCCGCTGGGGGTCTGCCATCGCAGTGTTGTGTTTTCAGTCTGCAGGGAGTTCAGCTGAAGAGAACAAAACATCTTTCAGTTCAACTGTAGCCGTGGACGATCACCTTACAAAGGCCCGGCCAGACATCAATAATAGAGAACGCAGCTCAGCCTGCAGGAGGACAGCCATTCCTCTACATCCATTTCATTGTCACCCACTCTTTTGTTTTTGGTTTCTCTTCAAAGTTTTCTAACAACAAAAGCTTTGCTGCTTCGACAAATGAAACGCTGACACTGCTTGTTGACACGACCTCCTGAAGTACGACCCCCTGAGAAACTGCCACGTCACAGGTTGCCCTTATTTACATTCCACTTAGAAACTGAAGAGAGTGATGGGAAACATGACTTTCAGCTTTCTGTCTCACAATCAGAGTCCACACTATAGTGTAAATTATCACAGAGTCAACAAACTTTTGGGATATAAGGTAAAGTACAAAGCGTATAAAGCATTGAGGGAAGTGCCATCGAGGGCATAGAGGGGTTAACAGGCTCACACAACAGCAGTGCTGTCCACAATGTGCTCCTTTTCTTTAGTCAATGTATCTGGCTATGACAATATACAAAACATGAATATTTGAAGCAGAGATTTTAAGGATTGTCTGCTTGTTATTGTCTTGGAGTTTCACCGCGTCAGCAATTGAGGCTTTGGTGGGTAGAAGAAGGGTGAGGACGATAAGGGACTGGAATGGCCACTTTTGTTAAGAAAAAAACGTCAGTATGGTTAAGAAGTAAATAAACCAGCAGGAGGAGGCAGCACATTGTGTTAACACTGTCTCTCAGCCAACTGAAGAGAGACAGAAAGTGGGCTGTGGAGTACTTTGAGGCATATGAGCAAAAACCAAAAGAAATACTGCCATCTCCCAAAATGGGAGCGTGGGTGACAAACCTTCTTGTCTTTTTTAGACACACGTTTTCTAAGCCTGCAAATTGGGTCTGTCCATAAGACGATGCATTTGGCAACATTATTAGCAACTGAGGACAGGCAAACTTCAACTAAATTTATCAGATCGCCAGAGGAATGATCCTGGAGCTGCCTGCGAGGGACTAGGACTCCATTTACATCACTTCATGTGTCCCGAACGAAACGGACAGTTATACAGTTGACATACATTTGAGACAGATTGAGATGACATTATCGAGTGTTGAAAAGGTCTAAATACAGGAGTTATTTGGCAGAAATAGATTTGACCAAAGAGACTTATTAGAATAATGAAATCAGGCACTGCTGTTGAGTTTTGAAGTGGTGGCAGACCTTAAAAAAACAAAAAACAAGTGAAACTGAAAAAACTTGCATGTCTAAATACCTCTGCGGCTAAGTGGGACTTTTTAGTGCTAATAAGAAATAAGGAACTGAATGTCGTGATGCATGGATCGATAAAAATAAAGATTGGTTGCTTGCTACATGCCTTCTGGAGGCGTCGCTGATCTAATTCAATGACATTTTTGTAATGGTGAGCACAGTGTTGATTACTGTGGTGACTCACCCACACTCAAACTCTTCCCATTGCAGCATTTAAGTGGTTTGCGACTGGATGTGGCGGTTTTATGGTTCTGTAGATATGCGATGAAGGATCATAATGTCCTCAGTGGTTACCATTTGTCGATTATTACTCTGTTCTTTTGGCATCTGACTCAGGACTCTGTGAATCCTCACTGTTTTAACCGCAAAGAGCTGGAACATCTGATCCGGTTTAGCCGTTTCGCTGAACTGCATAGCAGAGGAAGTCTGGTGATTTGTTAATTATTACCACAGGAATTTTACCCCATCCAGAAACACAGCAGCCATTTTCTCTGCTGCAGCACTCGTAGGGAAGAATTTGAAAAATGAAATTACAACAAGTATAGGGTAATGGCCTTCTGCGGGATTTTCATCCATTTATATGTCAAAAACTGGTCTTCAGCGCTGTATAATTCACACACAGTATAATTTCAAGGAGGGAAGAGGCTGAGTGTCTGACACACTCAAACTGGCATGACCTGAACATAAATTACTAATGTCCCTGGGTGAAACCACATTTCTAAATGTCTCTGGTAACATGGAGAGGGATCAAATCTTGCACACACAATTTTAATATTTTAACACAAACTGTGTTTTGGAGTCAAGAGGAAAGAAAGGATACAAACGTGGCGAGTATCAGAGAGGATGTAAATACCATTAATCCAGAATAAAGTGACCTCTAACTACGGATCTTGAAATATTAATGTGTATCTACCATCTAATTAAAGAGATGGAAATCAATCTGCAGTGCAAATCCCACTTTGCTCATCAGGTGAATTTACTAACCTTGCCCTGCATCAGCCGCAGCTCTTCACTGAGATGACAGTTGACTTTAAGAAGCTGTTGTATTTTGGCTTCTGATGCAGTGAGCGCGCTCTTCACCTCCATAAACTCCTGCACTGTGATTGGTCCGTCGGACAGGTCAGAAGACTCCGAGCTCTGTGGCAGAACATGTTGCGTAGGGCAGGATTCATTTCATCGGTTTAAAAAGTAAAGCAAGATTTATTTTAATATCTCAAAAAATGTACCTTGGTCCGTCTATCATTGCAGCTGTCCCCACACGTGGCCTCTTGCACTGGATCTTCATCTGATGCCACACTATCATAATCCGGCTGGTCGTTGTCCTGGCTCTCACTATTATGGCAACTATCTATTCCCTGAAGGATGAGCTCCACATTGTCTGCAGGCAGACCACCAGATCAAAGCATTAGAGATCAAACAGGGCCTGCTGGCTACAGGCAGCGGCATAAATCAAATAGCTAAGGCGCACATTTAATTTTGCATTTACTGACTTCTTCATTAGTCCTAACAATCTTCCTTTAGTATGCACAAAGAAGAAAACAAGCTGTGATGTGGTTTGCTGTTATTTACAGCTTTACAGTTTTCATGATTAAATCCCCAATGCACAATCTGTGTTTGGCTACGTTTCTGCTCAAACATCAGTACATGTGGTCCATATTCTAACTGTGGCCTATGTAGCTGAGCCATATGGTCCACGTTTAAGTGCAAAATCAAATACTGACTTTCTGCAACAACCAATTTAGCCTTTCTTCACCGCCTACTGGCTGTTTTCCACCTATCTTCGTGTATATGCTAAGGAACACATTTACTAAATTACTAAGTACATTCACAAGGAAATTCAAGGTCCGTTAGAAATAGAAACTGAAAGACATTCTGCACCTTTGGGACTTTCACAGGAATTACCCCACTGCCGTCGTTTCGCATCAGTTAGGATATCGATGACCAGGGTGGCAAATTCATGAGCGCTAAACCTTGCCAATTTTTGACGACCCTGAGACAGCGAATGCATCAAAACACAAACAAGTATGGCAACACTGTTAAATCCAGTATTCACACAACAGATTGAAGAGTACACAGGGGTCAGCAGTGGTGCATTCACTTGCCTGGTTTCTGGTAGATGAGTACTCTGGATTGACAGGCAGAAAAGGCACAACTGTGGTGTCGGTGACAAGTGTGCTGTGGTTCTGAGTGGCCAACCACACTGGAGAAACACAGAATAACATTCACATAACAGAAGATAGAAATCAAAATGCAGACATGAACAGCATTATATTTATCATGCATCTACTATTCTTAGAGTTTCACCTGCGTCTGTTTCTCGTCTGTCAACTTCATCATAAACATCCATGGCAAGTTCTTCAAACTGGTGGTTACTTAGCTGCAACAAAATGACACAGAATTACTGAGTCACCTCAAAACAACTGAACAGCGGCTTAATAAGAGAAGGAACTTTGGACCTCAAGCCACATGGAGAAATGTCTCACCGACTGCAGCTTCTTCTTT
Source organism: Chaetodon trifascialis (assembly GCF_039877785.1). Lineage (NCBI taxonomy): Eukaryota > Metazoa > Chordata > Actinopteri > Chaetodontiformes > Chaetodontidae > Chaetodon > Chaetodon trifascialis. Next base: position 10,637,095 of record NC_092075.1, read on the forward strand.
GCAGCTTTTGCAAACTCTGACAAATCCAAGCTGCTTTGGATGAAAAATTCAAATTGATTATTTTTCTGCCGACAAAATTATGAACAAACAGAGAGGCACACACAAAGTTAAAACAAAAACACTTACTTATTTCTTACCCATCAAAAGAATGCAGCATAGGAAGAATAAGATTGGAATTATTTTGTGAACAAAGAGCAAAAGTAAAAATACAGCACTGGCTAGCAGCCTGGAGAGCTGATGACGACGCTTTATTTCTGTGCATGACAAGATCTCAACTTTTGTGACTAACAGATGTAAAACAAAACCCCTCCTACGACTTAAAGCATAACTTTTACCTGTCTGCCATCTGTGGGATGATGAAGTGTTGTCCGTTTCTGTGATCTACAACACAATGAGGACATGAGAGAGAGCAACGACCACAGAAAAAAAAGAAAGAACATGAGCTCTAAAATGCCATGTGGCAGCTACGCTTGATGTGCCGACTTACCCGGTCGTCTACCACAAAGGTAAAATGTTAACCGGTCAGTGAGTTCATACTGTATCTCCACTAGCCTTTCTGCCAGCTCCTGATGTCCAGCTTGTCTGCACAGATTAGGAATAAAAGGTCATGTTCCAGAAAGATGGCCCGGTACTAAAGCTAAAGACTGCCTCAGGTAGAATACCTTTAAATTAAACCCCTGGCAAAAGTTCACAAAAACAATACATTTCTTATTAAGAGTACAGAGCTGGTTTGATTTAGTTGAAGCTCTGTGGGTGTGAGCTGGCCAGTCATGTTTAGATGGATGTCTTTAAGTTTAACAAGGCAGTGATTCTTTAGCTCACATGTCTCTTCAATGCAGATAGTTTCTATTTTTTATTTCAAGCCTTCATTCCCACGTTTGCTAAACTAGTCGAGCTGAGTCAGCTAACACACTGAGTTTTTCCTTCCTCTCCTGCCTCACTTAGTCATACTCTTATTGAACTGGTCAGACTGATAAATGCAATGGGCCTGTGTCTATTGTTCACTGTAGTGTGAGGCATGCTAAATATCTTAGCTATTCGAGCTGGAGACTTTTTTTTTCAGCTTCTAAGTTGCTTTTCTACCCATTTCTACCCGTTTCTGCCACTTTCGTTTTCAGCCATAGCCTGCAACATTTCCTCATTAACACCCTTACATATAAATAGTACACATTTTTGACAGCTTGTTTCTGTGTACACGCTTAAATCTCCAAAGGATGTGTATCATTTCCTGTAACACAGGCACCAGTGAGCTGGGCTGTGCCTGTTAAGGCAACACTTGCAGACACACTGCAGGCTATGTGAACCACAACAATAGTAAAAACTGTTGGCAGTCTGCTATGTTTTCTATATAGCCCACACAGTGAGATTAAACCACAGCGCTCACCAGAGATCATGTGTGACAGCGGTGGCCTATGAACTTGCTTAGCTCTGACTTCAACGCTTCAAAACAATATTTTCCTTATTGTTGCATCTCTAAAATCACAATGTGTTAGTAAGCATGTTGGTACACACTTTAGTGACAGAAGGATAAATTTAAATCATAGGCCCTGTTTTACCTTGCATAATCAATGGGGGTCTTTCCACTGGAGTCCAGAGCCCCGGGATCAGCTCCATAAACTGCCAACAGTTCTGCTTGTAACATTTGTCCTGCTTTTGCTGCTATGTGTAGTGGGGTGTTTCCTTTCTCCTGTTGTCACAAAAAAACAACACAGTTTATTAGTATTAACTTAACGTAAACTCCACAAATGTTTTATTTGTCTTTTGCTAATTCCACTACACTTACTGGATGGAAGAAGTTGGCCTGTGCTCCTAAAGATAAGAGTCTTAGGCAGGTCTCCAGATTGCCAGTCCGTACACTGGAATGGAGTTGCTGAAAGGAGATCGACAAGCAGTTTGTTTTAAGCTGATTGTGAAGATAGACTTGCCCAGACCTGATGGATATAATGCATTATTCTGCTAGAAACTGAAATTAGTGCACACGAGGGAGGCACACTAGGCATTATTTTAAAATGTTGCACAGATATGACAAAATAAGTTATGGGTGCATTTAACTACATTCACTTTTCTCTTCAGACAGCCTACACCAGTTGACAGTCACAGTTGCAGTGTGACAAGTGCAAGAACATGTGAATGGCAGCTGCACAAAGCTCCACTGAACAATAAATATCGATGTCCAAACAAGCCAAACATTTCTTAACTTAGAAGGAAGTGGTCAGCTAATCGAAGTTAAAAACCAAAAATGGCAAACCAAGCCAGTGTAAATTGTGGTATTCAGAGGACACATGTCTGACTTAATCTCACCACATCGCCATCGGCTTCACCACAAGAAGCTTTTGCATGGGACAAGGTTGGGTTATTCTTATGCATAAAAAATGTTGGGAAAGGGAGAATGCAGAGAAGTTCAAAAACCACACAAGACCCAAAAACAGAGCATTTCCCACCTTGCTGAGGTCTTTTGCTGTTACGCTGTCATCCTCACGACAAGGCATCCGATGGACGTACGCCAGCATCTGATACTTGGCCTTGATGAACTCTGTCTTGTTTGGACTGGAAACAATAAAAGATGCTCACATTTAAAACCATGAAAATCTGAACCATCAGTGCTATGTTCAAGCATTACCACATCCCATAATCAACTTTATATGTCTGTTTGAGACACACAGCATTCAGAGCATATCTCAACTGGGGATCTTTTGATGTCTAATATTGAAATCAGACACAAGATCTTCACATTTCTCAATAAAATAATACACTATACCACATCACAGGAAAAAAGTATTTTGCCAGAAACTCCCCTCTCTTGCTAGAAGTGTTACAAAATGTGGAAGATATTCACACCCAAACTCTGAGTATATCTGTCCTTCCTCTCTGTCATATGACCAGTTTTAACTCTGTTGATCTCTAACAGACTACAGCACAGTATGTGTTACTGGAGAAGCCAAAAACAAGGCCTAACTTTGTTTTTTACAATAAACAACAAGAAAATGCCACCCTTTGTCCTAATGTCAATGCTCGAATACTTCCTTGTTTTGTTAATAAAGGAAGTTGACACAGCTGCATTGTCCATGTCTGACCGTTCAGCGACATACAGCCCTGCAAATAGTTCCTGAACCATCAGAAATACAATCCCCACAAAGGGACCTTTTTCGACACCTGGAGCTATCCAAGAGGGACTCAATTTAGTTCTGTCTCCTCCGATTTGAAACGCAGGTTTAGTTACAGAGTTCATCAAAAGTCTCTAAGTCCCCTGCGGTGGAAATACACAATAAGAGAGCATTCATCTTGAAACTTTTATTTGAGATCAAGGATAGCTGCCTCGTGTCTGGTGCCATGCGTGCTCTCCAATTGTTTCTCTCCGTTGTCTGGTGATTGAATGTGTTTGCTCTCAGTGTGAGGGTCGGACTCAACATGGCTGTGTTTATACATGGCTGGCTGTTTATCTTTACTCCACCAGCCAGACACCAGACGGACACTGTGTTTACACCTGGCAGTGGATGTGGGCGACTGCATCACATCTCTCATTTTGTTTTTTTGTTGTTGGGTTACAGCGCATACAATCACTCAGTTCATCAACACATTTGTCAAATCAGTCCCAGATAGCAAAAATGATTTGGATATTGCAACTTTCGTTTAACTGAACATTCATTTTGTTGCGAATTTCCCTATCTGCACAATCAAATCACATCATTTCTTAAAGTTACTCGAGACTGACGGGCCCTGAGTCATGCTCGTGGTACAGAGGGCCAATTGTGCATGTTCACTGACCTTAACTATGAAAATCAATTTAGCCAATAGAGCTTTATATCAAAGTGCAAACAAGCATACCAAAATCAGCAGTGACACATGAAAATCCTTAAAAGCACTTACTGAACTCTGTCCTGGGGGTTGGCTTTGCGCTTTCCACTCACTGAAGAGGAAGGGTCCAGAAGGCTATGCTCCCATATGGAATTAGCTCCATTGCCGTACAGCGTCTGGACCATCTAAAACATGAAACCACATGTCCATTTCCATTATATGAAAGGCTGCTCTAGTCTAGTCAATTGATGATGTGTCTGATTGTGTAACCACTGTATCATGATACATAGATTCTACCCATTTGCATCTGGATGCTTGGTGTATTATGGGGTGTACATCCCTGTCTCCTCACCTGCAACTGGGAGGATGGCCATGGAGAATGAGTCAGATGTCTGACTTGGGAGCTGTGTCGCCCCAGACCTCGATGGATGCTGCAGCACTCATCGCAGATCAACACACCCCTGTTGACAGAGGCCCAGCGTGGCTCTAGAATGAGATGCAAATGTCAGTTAACCGAATATAATGAGGTTAACTTACACAAAACCTTAAACTGAAGCTTTTATGATAATTGAACAATTCTAAACAGGCGTGCTATTCGCTAACTGCGAGCGACAAATAAAATATACAGGTTAGTTGCTTCCTAATCTCTTCGACACATCCAAAATCACAATCACAAATGCAGCCAGGCGTGGGTCTGTTGTGAAGCAACATTAGCAACTTGTTGTCTGGCTAACGAAAGAAGCTAATTCATCTGATTGAGTTAACCAAACGTTAACGTTTGACTCCGAAGACAATTCAAGCCAAGAGTTCCAGAATCAGACAAGTTAATGTGGAAACACAGACACGGCATATATTAACAAATATTTCTACAGGAAGAAAATTTACAATCGTTACAATTTATGGTGGCTATTTACCTAATTTACAGCTAGTTACCAGCGTTTGGAAAGGTTAACCGGGTTAGCTAACTGGACGTACATTGTAGTAAGGGCTAGCTGGCTAGCTAGGCAGCTAAAGCTAGCTTGTTTGACATCATTACCCAGGGCACTGCAATCAGCGCAGACCTCTCTGCTTCGTACGCGCTTTGACATCCCTCAACAGAAAACCGTCGAGTCCAGAAAAGGACAAATAAATGTAAGATGCGTTCCAGCTCAGCTCGACAAAGATAAGGCAGCGCAGTCCGCCCTAGCAGATAGTATTTCGCGATTCTAGCAGGCAGAGTAACTGTGCTCGTCTGCCCTCCCTGTTGAACAAAGCCGTGTCCCATTCCAACACTCACACAGCCTCCTCGGTGCCTCCTTGTCCGCTTACTTCCTTCCTTCCTCATCAAGGGAACTAGCTGCTTACCCTATGCGACAATATATCGACCAGCTAACCACTAAGAAGGGCGTATGTGATAAGTACAGTGTGTGTTGTATGTGGATGTGTGTTGGTCAATCTGTGGCCTATAGCTCACAAGTTTTTATCATTAATCTTAGTTTAAAAACATGAACATCTGCTGTTGGGTGTTTCACAAAGTAAAATTTCACCACATCTCAAGTGCAACAATGAGGTAGTCCTACTTTCTTGGAATATTTGTACATTATGCAACTTTAAAATTCTATAGTGCCAGATTTATAAGGGAGTTATTGTAATTTTACTCCACTGCAGTTATCTGACTGCTAGTGATGATGGTCACTGCAGATTTTACACTCTATGATCATCTTATAAAGTATGAGACATTATTAAATATGAAAGCACCCAATATTATATTAAATAGCCGTGTAAAAATGTCCAATGCCCAATGACCAGCTATGACTTCAAAATGCTGCTTGCACATTAGTATTAGTGATTAGTCATATTTAACTCTCTAAATGCTTTGCTGATTAATACCGATCATTTAGGATCTGAATACTTAAACAACTGCTCTCCAATTTATGTGCCAGTTCACCAAAAAGGCATTTAAATCATGCCCATGTACCAACTTAATTTCTACTCATTGTATTTAATACTATCTATTTAAAATCCTCTTGTCCTCTTCCTCTCTGGTTTACCTATCACTTATATAGCGAACACCTCCACATGTACAAAATACGTCCTGTGTATCCTAGAGCTCACTGCCCGTTCATGTCAACTCTTGCTCCAAGATGATCCAAGCATATAACATGGAATCACACTGCCTCATATACTGCCATGGCATCTCCAGTCACAAGATCCAATCAAGGTGGATTGAAGTTGGACCAGTCTGCGGTGAAAGAGGCTAAGTGCATCCAGCCCAACGACAGTCTGAAAACCTTTCACTCACACCAGGCTTATCATTTCCTTGCTGATGGGGAATTTAGATTGTGTGTGCTCCGGTTCTGTTCATTCATGGTGGTGTTTATATGAGTTAAATGAGGAAATGATCTTGGCTGATATCTGCAATCTATGAACAAGACTTCCGTCTCTTTTAATTTCAGGTTGTGGCTAGTATCAGTGTCATAAATACTCACTGACTCTCATTTCAGCGGGGTATCAGGCATCACCTATTGCTGCAAAAGTGCCCTCTTGGCTGCTCCTGTGGGGTATAAAATGTGATAAATTGCCAACTTGCATGACCTTAAAATGGAAAAAGTGTGACACAGTGCCAAGTAGGCTGCCCTATGTGAAATAGTCACAAAATGTAATCTATAGATTTGTGTACATACACGTAAGTGTTCCATTTTTTCATGACACCCTGACTTTCAGAGTAATAAGGATGAATGTAAAGAGCAAAAATGTCTGTGTCAAGAGCTGGCCAGGGTGGATGGGTGGGTCAAGGACAGGACTTTCACATTGGACACTGGAGTTTGGTTCCCATGTGGTTATAGTCAATCAAACTGCGACAGCCACCTGATATGTTTCTCAGTTTAATCTTAATGAGTTTGGAAATGTTTCACTCTCAATGCATCATGACATTTTTCCTGCTGGTGCCCTTTTAATTTTTGGGCCCCTGGCCCTCAGATAGTGTGTCCACCACTGTCACTGCGCACACTATACAACCTACAGCTCACTATACAGTACACAGTAATAATATATGTAAAAAAGACAGTTATGCTTTAACAATTAAATGTTTGATGTTAATGGTGATTGCATATGAATGTATTAAACTGAAGTGTCCCTGTTGTTTTCTTCACTGTCAGCAGTTGAGATAGTTAACTGAATGACGTGTTGATTTGGCCTGGGGCTCATTAACTTTAATTATCGTGTGGTGGAAAAAGAATCAGGCTCTGCAGATTTTACAGATGCTGTGACCGAGAAACTTTTTCAGACACGTTCATTTTTATTTATTTATTTTTTCCTCTGTGTGTGCGTTATAAGGAGTGGACAACATGTGTGTATGCAGGCTTAATGTATAGGCTGCTGTGACTTTAAAGGGGTGTTGGTTCGCTGAGAGGTAACAGATAGGTTTAATTTAGTCGTCAGGGACACATCGCGCACCTCGGAGCCTCTCTGCCTTTTCTCCAGCGCTGTCTACGTTGCTTTCAGCACCTTCTGCGAAAAGCTGTGCGTGTCAGCCGCTACACCCGCACCCGGAGCGATGGGAGGTACAGCCGCCGCTATTATTATTTTCCTGTCGTGAGCCCATCATCGTGTCTTTCCGACACAGCAATCTGATCGGCGCATTGATCATGTTTTTTCCCGTGACAGAGGCCGAGACGCGCCAGAAACTGCTGCGCAATGTAAAGAAAGAGGTTCGTTGCATTTTATTCCTTTGTCGCTCATTACAGTTTGTTTACTGGCGCTGTCCGCTTAGACAACGTGTGTGTATGTGTGTGTATGTTTGTGTGTGCGTGTGTGTGCGTGTCTGTGTGGACATCGTCCATCGGGTATGAGCCACGACTACGCCACAGGCCTGTTTATCATGAATCTGAGCCTTTATTTTACATTATAAAAGTGGATGCAATAAGGCGGCTGCCAGTAAAATTGTATAGTGCTGTTACACTGGCGTAAAGATGATGATGATGATGATGATGATGATGATGATGACGGTGGTGGTGATGATGATGATGATGATGACGATAATGATACAGATGATGATGATGATTTGATATGAGGGGGCTACACATTGAAGAAGAAGAAGAAATCACGTACAGATTCATTTGTTTTTCTATGTAAAACCTGTTTTCTCCATATCTTAGAGTACTCTCTCTCTCTCTCTCTCTCTCTCTCTCTCTCTCTCTCTCTCTCTCTCTCTCTCTCTGTCTCTCTCTCTCTCTCTCTCTCTCTCTCTCTCTCTCTCTCTGTCTCTCTCTCTCTCTCTCTCTCTGTCTGTCTGTCTTAAACTGACATTCCTGTAACACACCATCTTATGGTCCAGAACTTAAAGGTGTGACCTTGGCATCTGTTTCATGATCATCATGTGCTCATGTCGTCTTGCAATCATTAAATGCAAAAAGTGCAATTCAAGCTGGGTGATTTGTTGCTGAATTGTGAGCCACCTGAATATTAATCTTCATGGAAATTAAAGGGAGCGCACCGCAGAAAGCTTCCAAACTGCTCAGTGACTCTCGCCAGGGAGTGAAAACAGGATGTTTTATTCATTGTTGAGAAAACCGGGTACTTCCAGGCTTAGTGCCCGTGCTCCCCCTCACCTGTGACTCACTGCCTCTCAAACATCCATGACTCTGGTGCTAGATCCTCCATCCTGCAGCAAGGAGGGGCTTAGCTCTCATATATGTCTCATATAAAAGAAAAGGCAGCATATGAGTGAAATAATAGTTGTTAGCATTTTCATTTTTTAGTTAAAGTTGATTTAGATGTTTGTTTACTACAAAGCAGACTTTGCAGGTTGTGTGTTCATATGAAGAACAGGGATGCACACAATTTTGTAATCTACAGACACCACAACAGCGGTTTTGTGGTTCTGTACATGTTTTTGTACAATAGAATTTGAATAGGTGGATAAAAATGGCCGAAAAGTATCACTGTAATATATGACTGGAACATAACGATACATTATTCTCTCATTCTGTGGACATACAGTACAGAATTTCACATTAAATTCAATTGATTTTTCAGGTAAATGTTGCATTGCTCATCAACACATTCTGCTGAATTTGACTTTTTCCAAAATGTCGGGGTTTAAAAGTAAATAAATACACTGATCCAACAAACAGTGCCCATTTCAGTAAAATGTCAGCCTCGAAAACTGTATTCTTTCATGATGATGATGATGATGATGATGATGATGATGATGATGATGATGATGATGACAGGAGTAGCAGCAAGCTAAAAGGAGGCCAAATCGATCTATTCATCCTAAATTAACTTAAAGGGACAATCCACAAATTCTACACATCAAGATCAGTTTCCTAGTTAGTTGTATTATGTCTTCTGTGTCTCAGGAGGAGCTTTGTGAAGTCTTGACACTACACATTTAGAAAGGAAAGCCTGCCTTATAAGCATGGCATTAAGATGTTTGTATTTACCAGACAGGGAGAATCTTACACTGGGACATGACCGAGTTGCATCATGGCAAATGTACTGTTTTTGAGGTTTGACCAATAAGGGACTAAAAGTCAGGATATTTAGGGCTCTACAGCTCTATTTTGGACCATTTTAATAACTCTGTTTCAAGTTCTCCATCTTTATGGAAGGGTAATTTTAAATGTCTGCAGTATCCCTTAAAGGTTGCAAGAAGAACTGTGACATTCCCCAAGGATCCATCATAGGTGGTGAGAACTAAATTCCCCAAGAACATCTAAAACATTTAAGACCTGAGGCAGAAATCAACTAGTGAGCCAAACAGATGAGTTTACGCAGTAAATAATTCGGTGTGTTGTGTGTTTGTTATCCTCATGCATGTGATGTGGGGCCACGCTGCTCCTTCGCAGCTCATCGTTACCTCTTATATGATATTCCCCCGTTGCTTCCTCTAGTGCTACTTGTTTTGACTCCCTGTCACCTTATGTAACTGAGTCTTGTCTCACTGTGTATCTTTATCTCCTAGGTGAAACAAATTATGGAGGAGGCAGTAACAAGGAAATTTGTGCATGCAGACAGCAGCCACATCATTTCCTTCTGCGGTAATTTTTTTTTTATTATTGTTATTGCGTTGTACACTTAACCATCTGTCTTGGGCAGGGTGTTCCAAAATTCAGGGGACACGCTCAAGGCCTTTTCCATCAGCCTTAATGTTTAACAATAACTTAAGAATGGGTTTCACAGGCTGCACAAGCGTGGCCATAAAGAGGGAGGCACTAGATAAAGTAAATAAGAGTCATTCTGTCATCGTCATTTTCTTCAGCGTATCCCAGAAAAACGTGTTTTCCTAAATTAGTTCAGCCTGCAGTGTCTAAAAGTCACAGTATTGGTTACAACCACATTAACATGCACAGTGCAGAATGCTGGTTGACGTCGGCTTGTGTCAAGCTGTCACCTCCTACGGGTTCATCCTCACAGTTCAAAACGGTCCTTTACAGTCTGTTCGAGCCATGTAAACTCTAACAATTTATTTTCATCAAGCCATTAGTCATGTCCATTTATATTTAATAAAGTAAATGGATGGATATGTATTAAAGTAGACCTCACACTTCAAAGGTGTTGATACTAACCATTAGTGAGGCGTGTGTGATTCACATCCCTCATATCCTAGCAACGGTCTATTTCTACTTGTGCCACCTGTGCCTGCCTTTCACCTGTTCCTCTCTAAACAATATTAAGGCTTGAGGCTTTCGCAAAGATGGATTTATATTGCACGACGTATGAGATAAAAACAAAACTCAAGGGCAAATGCAAAGATTCCACCGGAGGGAAACAAAAACATGAACTGAAATTTTACTAAAAAACGTCTAAATCAAATTCTATTCTATATTCAACTAATACTCTGTGTGCTTCTGTGTGTGTGTAGCTGTAGTGGAGGCCTGCATCCTGCATGGGCTGAAGCGTCGTATTGCAGGCCTGCTGTGCAGTAACAAGGTTGCAGCGCTCTTTATGAAGGCGGCAAAAAGCTTTTCGCCTGCTGAGGAACTCTGCCACAAGGTCCAGGAGCTGGAGCAGCTTATCGAGAACAGGTGAAAAGTCAACTTCCCCCTGTTTTCTAGTCTTATTTATCTTTCCCCTTTCTATTCTACTTGAATGCATCCTAATTTGCCTAATATTACACGAATTGTCAACTCAGTAGAGTGGGCAGATTCAAAGGTCTGGACCCAGGCATCACCTCAATGCCTCGTCCTGTCCGATACAGACATCTCATCTGTTGGGTTTCTTTACAGTAAACAGAACAATTCCTCACTGAGTAATGAGCGCAGTCGGCAATCCAAGTTGGCCAACCTCCCTCCTCAGGCACTGAAACACCTGTGGATCCGGACGGCGCTGATGGAGAAGCTCCTGGACAAGATTGTCCTGTACTTGGTGGAGAACAGCAGGTATTGTTATACATTATTCGCTGTAATTATAAGCTACCTGTAGAAGAGCATCTCCTCCATTCAATACCATTGTTTTACGGTAAGAATTTCATGCAAAACATTTTATTCTTCCAAATGTTCTGCTATTGCACACAATGTCAACATCCCATGTTATGTCGTCGTTATAAAGATCTCCTCAACAGCTATGGCAAATCTACATTTTATTCCCTGCAGTGCCTTCTATGAGAAAGAAGCCATGCTGATGGATCCTGTGGATGGACCAATTCTTGCATCTCTATTGGGTATTTAAAAACAGTCAAACCCTTAATTTTCCTTAACGTTAATTTCATACAATCAATTATTCAGAATTTCCTGTTTAACCTTGTTTTATTGCAGTTGGCCCTTGTGCTTTGGAGTACACCAAAGTTAAGACTGCAGACCATTTCTGGACGGATCCGTCTGCTGACGAGCTCGTACAGCGGCATCGCATCCACAGCGGCCACTGTCGGCAGGATTCACCCTCCAGACGGCCTGCCTTGGTTAGACAGCCAAATACTTGATTTTAACCAGCTAATAAGCTCTAAACTACTGTATGTGAAATCAGATAGATAATACTGTTTTCTTAACCTGTTTCAGATCCAGAAGAGACAGTCCAGTGGCAGCATGGATGATCGCCCTCTCATGTGGGTAAAGGACTACGTTGAATCACTCCACCAAAACTCCAGAGCCACACTTCTGTTTGGAAAGAACAATGTCCTGGTCCAGCCGGTACGTGTTTTCAGTATTAGTAAAACAACAATACAAGCACCCGCTTTACAGAGGGAATATTAAGAGACGCTCATTTGCTCTTTGGGGAATCTGGTGCCTGCAATCGGCTGGCGACCGGTTCAGGGTGTACCCCGCCTTGCGCCCATTGTAGCTGGGATAGGCTCCAGCCCCCCGCAACCCCGAAAGGGATAGGCGGTATAGATAATGGATGGATGGATGGAATCTGGTGCATCTGTTATTTGTTTTATACTCAGCTTCTAGCATTGCAATTGGACTTTGAAAGCTCTCCTTGTATGTGCAGAGAGATGATGTGGAGGCCATCCCAGGCTACCTTTCTCTACATCAAACCGCAGACCTCATGACCCTGAAATGGACACCCAATCAGCTGATGAACGGAAATGTGGGGGAGCTGGATTCTGAGAAAAGGTTAGACCGACAGAACCCAATCTGATAAAACTAAATTATTGGTTTTACACAGAAGACTGAATGGCTCCTATTCTGTCATCTTTTTTGCAGTGTGTATTGGGATTATGCCATGACTATTCGTTTGGAGGAGATTGTGTATCTCCACTGTCATCAGCAAGGTACAGTGATCATAATTGTACCCAAAGTAGGAGTTTTAAGAGTTGTATTTATCTTGTTATTTATTGTGATCATTTCTCCAGTGAACAGTGGTGGGACAGTAGTTTTGGTGAGCCAGGATGGGATCCAGAGACCTCCTCTACATTTCCCTAAAGGAGGCCACCTCCTCCAGTTTCTCACCTGCCTGGAGACCGGCCTGCTACCTCACGGACAGCTGGACCCACCACTCTGGAATCAGAGAGGAAAGGTCAGTGCAAATACCTCTGTAGATTCAAATTTTTCCACTAATAGAGGCAATTGTGCTACATTTACAGACAACTAGGACCTGTTGTAACAAGTCTTCTCATTCATACACTATTCAGTGTTAGCGTAGATGAGTACGTTGCCTTTCATTCACAGGGAAAGGTTTTCCCCAAACTGCGAAAGAGGAGTCCACACGGCTCATGTGATTCTGTGTCAGATAAAGAAGATGATGAAGCAACCGATTATGTGTTTCGAATCCTCTTTCCTGGCAATCAGATGGAGTTCAGTAAGTGTCATTAATCTTCCGGTTCTGCCTCCCTGAGCTAATCTAATAAAGCATCACAGATTCCATCTGTGATTACATTATTCCCTTAATACTGATTTACAGTTTAGACAATTTCACTTTAGATAAATCTGCTTTCCCCATAGGCATATACTCAGTGTACATTTTTCTAATTAATTTCTCTGCTTCATTTCATATCTTCCCTACATATTTAGTGCCCTGTGTGTCCATTTCACATTATAGTCCCATCGACAATAAGGAGACTTTGCATGGGCACAGTAGTTTGCCTGCCACGTCTCCATCTTCATCCTCTCACTTGGTTTGTTTGTTGTGTTTTTTTTTCTTCAGTGTTTTTCTTATTATTTGCAGACATGCACTTTTATGCTCAAATCTACTGAAATTTCATCTGATTTCACTTTCTTACGATGATGGCGGTAGCAATGGTAGTGATAAGGGGTATTATGCTGTGCAGTTGCCCTGGAGCTGATGGACCAGGGTGTGAACATGTGGCAACCGACACCCAGAAAGTCCTCGTGCTCTTCCTGCTCACAGAATGGCTCTTCTGATGGCTCTCTGCCTAATGGCTGTAATCAGGAAAGGTAAGTATTTCCTAGGGACAGACTCAAATCTAAATTCAAATTAATCCAGTTGACTAAATTAGCCATTTTCCTCTTCTATCAGGGCTCCATTAAAGCTCCTCTGTGATACCATGAAGTACCAGATAATCTCCCGTGCTTTCTATGGATGTGAGTACAAACAGCTGTTTATTTGGGGAATGATTTCAGTGGTTGTTCCTGGTCAATTTGAATTCTTTTGTCTTTCCTCTCCAGGGCTTGCATACTGCCGCCATCTGTCCACTGTTCGTACCCACCTTTCTGCTCTGGTCAACACCACTATAGTTGACCCTGATGTGCCCTGTGGTGCTCAAGGAGGCCTCTCTGTGGAGGTCTGGGCCAGGTTCCTCAAGGACAGCTCTGTAAGATTCTCACAGATTTTAGTTTTTTTATTACTGCACTGAATGGTTCTTCTAGAAGATCCTTAAGAGTCCCACAAGAAATCATGTGAGGCTGCTATAGTAGTAATAGTATTGTTATTTTAAGTTGTATATGACCAGAATTAATGTTGTTCAGGCCTACGAGGAAAAGGAAATACACAGACTTGTGTATTTTGGTGGAGTGGCCCCTTCACTACGCAAAGAGGTCTGGCCCTTCCTGTTGGGACACTACCAGTTCACCATGACTGAGAAATGCAGAGTAGAGGTATTTCTATGTGCTATCAGACTCATTGTGACATTGTAAAGTGCACATATACACCATGGGCTGTGCTACAGTCGTTTGTTTACACAAGTTTGTTTGTTTCAGATTGATGAGCAGATGCAGATCATGTATGAGCAGACTATGAAGGAGTGGCAGGGCTGTGAGGCCATTGTCCGTCAGAGGGAGCGAGAGAAACATGCTGAGGCTCTTGCCAGATGTTCGTCTGGAGCCAGTGTGGAAAGAGGACCAGTGCAGCGGGACTCCACCATCAGTACAGATGCAAGTTTGACCTTTTACCATGAAATGTGCAGCATTATGTAACCATTACCGCAACAGAGAAAACATGAAAGAGGACTGTTTTTTTGTATTATGATGGAATTTCTAAGCAAGTTGGCTGCTTTTTGTCTCCTGTGTGATTCTTTTCCCCACTCCAGTCGTCCCTAAGTAGCAGCTCAGATCAACAGAATGCCCCCTCACAGAGTGACTCCAGCAGTAGCGCACAGGTAGTTTCTCACAACAATGTTGCAAAGAGTGTTGCTTTCATGTTTTAGCCCTCTTATTACAACATATATATATAGCTTACTACAATTTTCCAAGGTCTACCATAAAATTGTTATTATTGTTATTATTCCTTGTATAATATAGCCAAAAAAAAAAAAAATGGTGGTGCCTTCAAGGCCATACCAAACTCCGACAGGTCACTGACAAGAAACATGCATTACATTGATGAACTGTGGTGTCAGAAAGTTACGCAGAAAAGTTAAATTATATGCAAACATGGAGTCTACAGCCATGCTAGAGGCTCCGTTAGCCTGTGCTTAGGCTGTTCCATTAGTTTTGCAAGTATTCAGTCATAAATAAAAGTGTTGGACATACAACTTTTTTTGTGACCAGATGATGGTGCTAGATAAAAAGTCACCACTTACATTCATTCCTCAATAAGAGGAGGCAGGAATGCAAAATGTGTTGTAATTTCAGATTGTTTATTGTGATGGATTACATATTATGCTTTATGGATGTTTGAAATCAAATAGGCTTTCATGCATTAATGAAATAAATGGGAGCCAAAGGCTTCCTGGAAGGTTGGAAATCATTCAAGAATTTACAGTATACCTTGGAACATTTATATACAAGTATATCTGATTTGTAGCTAATGGACTAACACATGCAAAAACACTGGTGCAATCCTTCAATATTTGCCCATTTCATTGCTACGGGACATACAATTTATTGCATGCTCACTGCTTTCCTTTGGTTACCAGGTATTTGGATCCGTTGAGGCAGTGGATCAGATTGAGACTGAGCCCAGGGCTGATGAAGTGCAGCATGACAGTCCACTGAAAGACATCACAGGTGGCACTGCAGACAATTCACAACTTCCCCTCTGCAACCCCTCATCCCCGGGTCTGTCAAATCAGCATCCAGGGTCAGAAAACAGCCCTCTTGTGGCAGAGTTGGTCGTTGGATCTCCAAGCTCTCAGCAGTCAGCAGAAACATCCAAAGTCTTAAAGGAGAAGCAAACAACTGGATCACAGCCAGGAGGGGAGGATGTAATGGACCCAGTAGCCAAGGACAAGGTTTCAGAGGCAAATATGGAGACAGTTTCGGAAAGTGAGCTGGTTAAGGACTGTGGAGTCAGTAATTCACAAGAGACGTCTGAAACTGAAGAAAAACCCGAAGTAGAAGAAAAGAATATGACAACAAATGAGCAACCTGAAGATTTAAAAGCAGTCAATACAAATGTAAGATCTGCTCCAGAGACAACGAATGTTCTCAAGCTAGAAACAGAGATTCGGAACGAATATTTCCAGGCGCCTCCACTCGGGCAGACCTTGACTTTTCAAACACACAAGAGCAAATCTGATCCGGAATTGGAGCCATTGTGTTCGCCTACAGCAGAAAAAGATGCTAATCCACCAAGTGAAACAAAGCCAGAGATTTCTGAAAAGCCCGAAACAGCTTCTGAAAAACCCCCGTTTCAAATGTCAAAGGCCTGCACCACGGAGGCAGAACGAAAGGATGCTGGAGCAACAGTTTGCGATTTGGTTGAAACCAGAAAAGTGGCAGATATTCCGTTTGAGAAGCCTGGTTCAAATTCACCTGTCAGACAAGTGCTGAACGCTCTTCAGTCAGCGTCAAGGGGGAGCCTTTCACTATCGTCCCACTCTCGGCAGTCTCCAGACACGGCAGACTCCGATGACTCTCCTTCTGCCCTGGAAATGGAGGACATTCCTGCAGGGATAACATGTGTGACCTCTGAGGATATCAAGGCCAGGCCTTTGGCAGGTCTCGCTGCACCCCCCGTCTCCTTTGCACAAAGAGAGAAAATGGCATCGGCGGACCTTGTCCTAGATCACCATCTGGACACAGCCTGTAACACCAGTCCTGAAGGCACCGACCTGGGCCTTTCTGAAGAGGAGCCAGAGATGGAAAATGTGCTCGCTGAACCAGAGTCTGCAGAGGTGGGAGGAGACGCCAAGCACGATGAATCCTCAGAAGAGCAAACCTATTCTGTAAGCGTGACACATGACATGCAGATATTCACCTTCTTTTAATCATGAGCGTGCTCTAACAGAATTCACTATTTGCAGCAAGAAACACTGGACATGTACTTGATCAACCTACATCGCATTGACAAAGATGTCAGACGTTGTGATAGAGCCTATTGGTACTTCACCCCTGAGAACCTGGACAAGCTGCGTAACATCATGTGCAGGTGAGTGTGTCACCATGTTAAATATCTATAGGTTTGTCTCAACCCAAAATATTACATCTGACATATGCTTGTCTTTGCTGCTTGTCTTTGTAGTTATGTGTGGCAGCATTTGGACACAGGTTACGTTCAGGGCATGTGTGATCTGCTGGCGCCACTACTGGTTATTTTGGATGATGGTCAGTGAAACTTAAGTGCATCTACTTTGTGTCTGAATACACATAAATATCTAAATGGTTATTTTTTTACATGTGTGTGTGTGTGCTCCCCAGAGGTTATGGCCTTTAGCTGCTTCACAGAACTGATGAAGAGGATGAACCAGAATTTTCCCCATGGAGGTGCCATGGACTCTCACTTTGCCAACATGCGTTCTCTTATACAGGTATGTGCTTATATGTGCACGAACACATGTACGCATGCATGTACACAGAAGCTATTGTGTAATGATGACATTTTGTCTTTATCTGAACAGATCCTGGACTCTGAGCTGTTTGAACTGATGCAACAGAATGGAGACTACACTCACTTCTACTTTTGTTATCGTTGGTTTCTGCTTGACTTCAAAAGAGGTGATGTGGAAGCGCGGGCATCACGACATTTGCTTGAACTGCCAATTTAAACTTTTGCATTTTGCATAACATGACACTGAATGTAATCTGATTTCTTTCTGTTTTGGTGCACAGAGATGGTGTATGATGATGTGTTCTCCCTGTGGGAAACGATCTGGGCAGCCAAGTACACCTCCTCTGAGCACTTTGTGCTCTTCGTTGCTCTGGCGCTTGTGGAGATGTATAGAGACATCATCCTAGAAAATAACATGGACTTCACAGACATCATCAAGTTCTTTAATGGTGAGATGAAATATGAGCTGCTGTAATATGGTGGAAACAGTGTTGACCTGAACTGAATAATGGAGAATTCTCTCAAAATTGCTACAAAAATTGCTTTAACAGGAAATTTTAAAGATGTAGATGTTGACGGAAAAACAATATGATCAGTATTAACAAGCGATTTACTTGTAAGTCACGATGATTTTCACGTTCTCTTCTCAGAAATGGCAGAGCGACACAACGTCCCGCAGGTCCTGATGATGGCTCGAGACTTGGTCCACAAAGTGCAGACACTCATAGAGAACAAGTGATGCAGGACGCCACTGCTCTGCTGCTCCCACGTTTCTTTGTGCTAAATTGTTTCAAGATGCCGACACGACCGCATAATAGTCATGTGTTCAAGAGGAAAGTGTTAATGAAGTAAGATTGTTGTGTAACAACGTCTTTCCAGTTGCTCCTCTCTATAGTCAGGAGATGCAACTATTGCCAGTAAATTTATTTTTGAAGTGTAATTGTTCACCTAGTGAATGTACCCTTGTTGAAACTGCTTCAGGATGTTATTTATTTTGCCTTAAATTTAGCTATTTTTTCAGGGATACAGCAACCAAATTCTTCACTGTATTGTTAAATATTCTACAAGGCTCATTTTCTTCAGTTCTACATGCCATACATGTTGTGGTACCCTTGGATATATTTTCAGTATTAGTATTATTTTGATGAAACTGTAGCTACCATGATGAAACATCTCGTGATGCACTTTAATATATTTCGAGTAATAATCTGGCATTATAAGATGATTTGGTTTTGTAAACAGTAGAGGAGCGGGTTGTGTCCACGTAGCATGTGTGCTTCGCTTCTCAATAGCCATTTTGAGGACTACTTGCGGGCTTCTCTGAGGTTTGACGGTCCTCTTCCTGTGTTTGCCTCGGATGCACACAAACTTGCAGGATACCCAGACCAAACCTGTGAACTCTGTGCATGATTGCACGTAGTTTGCATATACACAGTATACAGTATCCCCCCTTCCTCTGGTCCCCAACCAAGTCCTCATACTGTGTGCTCCTTCTATCTCTGACCTCTCTGATGCATCCATTATGGTGTGATTCACCATGCGTCATTTCACCCATTTGGCCCCTCTCTTAGCTTCTATATCTGTGCAGATGAATGCTTCTCTGGAATCAACCTGTTTAAATGGTTAATACAGTGCATTCATCTGACCTTAAGTAACACAATGCTGCTCAGGCTGAAGAATTCAGCTGCTGGTTCTCACAACATCCAGACAGTACATGGATAACAGATTCTGCTTCCTTTCAGTATCGTGTGAGCTGCTGTGATGGTTCACTTGAACCTAATGGGGTGTGCAGTGAAGTCAGCATGCCTCCTTTGCATTCTGCACTTCCCTCTTTCGCCTTCACCTTCAGATCAGTTTCATATTATTTTGCCTCTGTCTTGCGTCTCCCATCTTGGTCACTCTGTATACCCAAATAAGTCTTACCATAATTGTTGATATTTCCTGAGGAATCTGTGCATTTCTCTTCATTATTACCTCAAAATCCCCATGTTCATACCTGTTGAAAAGGAGCACTGCTTCCTAACGACTTAACCTCTCATTTGACACTCAGGCCAGTGTCACATTCACAGATTCACTTTGGTTTGTCTCATTTCTCATTCGACAGCTTTCCTGTTGCGCTTAGTTTCCTGTGCTGGATCCTGTTTCATTTATTCATTTGAAAAAGCAGCCAAATTGTGCTCCAAATCCATTATTTTGACCAGACTGTAATGGTCACCAGATTTATACTGCACACCTCTCAGCTCAAGAGTGTCTGTTCATTGTACTGTATTACAGTGCTGCTCGGACTGCCGTGACTTCCACTACTTGTAAAGTTGACCTTTTTGAAGCCGTCATCAGCTTTTCAGTCCAGTAAATCAACTTAGTACATTTAAAGGGTTGGTTCAGTGGTAGCCAGTCACTGACGTGCAGCCATGAATCAGCTGCTGCTAATCCAGTGCAGTGGTGGTGAATGGAATTTTCACCCGCTGAAAATGAACATTTAAGGACAACACGTCTGTCTAGAAACAATGTCCTGGTGTCATTTCTTGGTGAAACTAATTCCAGTGTAAGTCACAGAAACTTCAGGGTGATACCCTTAAATCTGAGTGCATTAATACAAACCTATTTACATGGCTAGATATTAGCATAGGTATGTCAGAAAATATGATTTATTGGTGCCGCTCACAGTTGCAAAAGAGCCAAAACACACCCACGTTTGGTCCACCGTGGCTTAAATTTCAGTGTTTTGATATCACTGCTGATGTGTCTCCCTATGATCTTCTAAAACATGCCTGAATATTGGTGTTTGTGTATTGCTGTGTTTGTTGTCAAAAGATTTTACTGTAAACAATGTGTTAAAAAGAAACTGACTTATTGTATAACTAAGCTAGTACATATTTATTAAATGCAATACAATGTCTGTATATGGGCTTTATCTGATTATAATGAACAGAAAGGTAAAAATATGCCATTGGAAATAAAGATATTTTTATTTTTTTCTGTGTCTTCTCAAATTGTCACCTGGTATTAATTTATTGCGTATTAAAAATATTATATTTTGCATCTCATGTGCCTTTTGTGTTTTTCCAGACTACTTTCAGAAATGTATTAAACATGCAGTTTCACGTGTACCTTTAAACAATCTAATGTGAGTGATCTTTATAACAATATAGAGACGTTACATCCACACATGTAAGGCAAACACAAAATGACATAAAGGTTTTTGGTCTCTATTTGTTTCCTCTCTCTATACTTTTGAAGAAATCGCTTCCAAATGTGATTTCAATGGAAGAGATAGAGGACAAAATTCAGTCCTCACCAAAATGTTAGTCTACAAGACAAGACTCCCTCTTTATTCCTCCATCACAGCTCATAGATGTTGAAAACACAGTGAGAGATGTGGACATGTCAGAGCGATGTTGTTTAAAGACCAATATGAAAAAATGTGAACCTATTCTTTCATTTGAACTGAGAGTTTGAATCACTGATGTTTCACTGTCCACTGTGCCGGTTAGTAGCCAGCAATGCTTCATATCTATACTCACACAAGTGGATTCCACTCCAACCACACTTTATCTTCCTGTAGACCAAGCCTGAACAGGCTTCATTTCAGGATAAATTCATGTTTACAGGCTGTTCATGCAGGATATTGAACAGCTTTTTGCTCAAGTAATGCATCTGTCTTCAAGTTTGCTCATCTTAAAATGCAAATAAGCTTTTACCACAGAGGATGTTTTGACATGCAGCTGTAGTCACTCAGGTGTAAATGATGAACTTAACAATATCTGCTCCTTTTGGGACATTCGCTTCACCGAACATGGTAATGGCCTAATAAAACATACTTTATGACAATGAATGAAACAGTCACAGTAAAAGTTTGCATTTTATTGGTAAAACAAAAAAAAACAAAAAAACATTCGAGATGCATACAATTAATAGTTCACCCACAGGCCACCTCTGTCAGAGGTTTACACATAAAAAAATGATCTGACAGGTGAGGCTCACAGTCAGCATGAGTCACTTACCCTAAAAGGCTCACTGATTTTACACATTTTTGAATCAGAAGAGGATACTGGTTTGCTTCACAGGTTCTTAAGATTGGCATAACAATAACTGTACTTAAAGCCACAGAAATATGACACAAAAAGGAAACTTTAATCGAGAATTTAAACAGCAGTATGACCTTTAAGCCTGACAACTGCAGAACTGTGTCATTTGTTTTGGACTATACAACATTAAATGTGTCCTGGTTCCTGTCAAGGTTTCACATCACAACCCAGGATTTCTTTATAAAAGAAACCTCCAATATGTTATTCGATGATTAGATGCTTTTACCTTGAAAAAACAAAACAACAATTCCACTTCCAGATAACACGGGTGAGTACTTCAAGAAGAAAACCTTTCAGGTTGTGGGAAGGAGCAGGGTGTGTTTCGGTGATCCTGACCATGGAATGTATTGTAACAAGAAATGACAGTGATGGATCCTACAAGGAGGCCTGGGGTTAAAAAAATCAAAATAAAATAAAAAGTTGAATTACAAAACCTTCTTGTCAATTCTTCTATAAACGATGGACCTTTCTACCGGTAATGACGTGGCGGTGGGCTATGGTGCTGTGGAGGGTGCCTCCTGGGGGGTGGACTATGGCGCGACATAGCATGGCGTGGAGGTGACTGGTAGCGTGGAGGGGGAGATCCTCTGTTATGGTAGGGAGGTGAATAGCGACCCCTGGATCTGGAGCGGGAGCGTGACCGGCCCCAGTTGGGAGTGCCCCTCTCCTCATAGACGCGGATGTAAGCAGTCTCGCCCTACACAAAAGGAAAAAAGAAGCCATTTATATCTATAACTATCAATTAAAAGGACAATTAAACCTCACCAGCACAGGAACTCACCTGATGTGAACGGAACTCCGTCCGATCCAGTCTGCGCAATGCATACTCCATGTCCTCTCTACGAAGAAACTCCACCACGCCCTCGCCATCACGCTGCACATCTGCAAAACAAACGTCTCCCGCCTCGCGCATGTGATCCTTCAGATCCTGCCAGCTCCCAGATGGAGGTAACCCTGGAACAGGAAAAAGATTAATTTGACGGGGCCATAACATATTTGTTGTACACTACCTGGCACCTAAAACCTAAAATCTCTGCAGGGACTTTTTGAAACATTCTGAAGTTTCATCTTTTGAGGTAAGTCTGAGCTAATTAAAATTTAACCCTTACAGACAAAAGAAGATGCAGGTGCAGATAAGACAATTAATATTAAATTACTGGGTGAATGTCTCATGTTTTAGAGAGCCACAAAATTTTCAGACCAGTGTTTTACTTCCAGCAATCTGCTCTAGTATGACTGGTCAAGTCAGGCAAGTGTACAAACCTTAAACTTTAAGGGGTTGGTCTTACATAAGCAGTCTAATTCTAACAGCTTGAGTACACATGCTTGTATATACAGGAGATAAATGTAGCACACAACAAATAATTAATGATACAATGACAAAATTACACCTACCAGTCACTATAGTCGGTGTTTGGGATTATGCAGCCAACATGACCGGTTTCAGTTTACTCTGATTTGTTTTTCATGACTTAAGGAGCTGACTTGACCTCATCCACTTAGTCCCCTTGACCTCCAGTCCGCCATGAGAGAGAGAGAGACACATATCTGCCTACGACTCATGACATCCAGCTACTAGTCTCTTTGTCCTCCAGTCCGCCATGAGAGAGTGAGAAACATCTGCCTACGACTCATAATGTCCATCTACTAGTCCCCTTGTCCTTCGGTCCGCCATGAGAGAGAGAGAGAGAAACACTTCTGCTACGACTCATGACGTCCATCTACTAGTCCCCTGGTCCTCCAGTCCGCCATGACCAAGAGAGGGGAACAAATCTGCCTACGACTCATGATGTCCACTTACTAAGTCCCCTTGTCCTCCAATCCGCCATGAGAGAGAGAGAGAAACATATCTGCCTACGACTCTTACGTCCACCATCCTATCAATCCCCTTGACCTCCAGGATGGTGTGAAAGAGAGAAAAATGTTAACTGGCTATGACTCATGATGTCCACCTACCAGTCACTATGACCCGGAATTCAGATCTTCGAGTTGGGGGTCCAAACCTTCCCCTAGATCCTCCTCCTCCTCCTCCACCACCACCACCACCTCCCATAGCACCAAATTTAGTGCCAGTGGATCGAGGATACTCAACACGCAGCTTGGAGTCTCCATATCCATATCCATTCCTTCCATAGACAGCATCATCTGCATCCCTAAGAGAAGAGAGCAAAGAACCCCTTACCAAAGTACGCCTGTTTCACTCGCGGACATAGACCTGGACATGCCGCCTCCATCCATTCCCTGCTGTCAGTCACTGGAGATGATATTACACCACAAAACTTACGGTATCCAACAAGGGGAAAGTGATTCGACTTGCCAGAGAGCATCCCTAAAACTCACCGTGGGTCTTCAAATCGGATGAAGGCAAAGGGGATAGTGCCTCTATTGTTCTTCAATTCAATATCACGGATTTTTCCATATTTGTAGAAGAGATCCTCAATGTCTCTCTCCTGGACATCCATGGGAAGATTCCCCACATAGATCCGGCCGTCCGACATGGCGGTTGAGTGAGTGGCGCTGCTGACACAGAATGGGGGCACCTGCAGACTTTAAGATCACTTCTTGCTTTCAGAAATAGCTGTGGAAGGGGTCCTTATCCTAATCCTAGTCCCAATCCAAAACTTAGTCCATCCGCCTCCAATTCCTTAATTTAGACAAAAATAAAACTCTAAACCAGGGATGCAGCCGTGATAGTAGTAAATGATGGGTTCAAAAAATGGTACAGGACCTTGGATCCAAGCCTGAAAGCTTTAAAACACAGGGTAATGAATGTCCAACAACGTTAATACATGGAGAATTATATTGCATGAAATTACGAGCACCCCAAGTAATACACCTTCACCTTCTCAAACACACATTGCATTCTTCAGTGTGTCTGAAGACAGTGACATGTATAGATGTCCCTCCAAAATCTCCCATAGGTGTTCAGTGTGGTTGAAGTGGCTTAGCAAAGGATTCATACTGCTCATCAGAACAGTCTTTGACTCGTTCTGCCTTTTGTAGTGTTGTGTTTTTCCTCTAATTTGCTACCTATGTGTAATTCCTTTAACATGTAATGTGCGGGCTTTCCAGTAAGGCAAATTAAGCAATTGAGTCAGAAAATGAAGGAGCTTCATTTTTTTCCAATCATGCACACCCCATTTATTAAATGCACAATGCAGCACCAAGCTATAGACTCATGCAATACCATAAATCTTTAAACATTACACCTCTGATAACATGCCCAACAAATAGACAAGTTAGATTGCACAAATGGTGCATTTACAGCATTGACCGAATTGGATTACAGGTAACACGTAGTCATTTTCCTGAACACTCATATTATAGCAAAAATAACGGGATACCTATTAGTAATAACGTTATTCGTGCTGAACACGCAATGGCATTTCATTTGCATTCAAAGGTACAGTCCTAGCATCACGTTAAATTTACAATATGGATTTCAATACGTTACCGGGCCTTGAAACTCGGGTACAGTTGCCACAAGGCTTTTTGAAACGACCAAACCAGTTCGCTGCCTGCCAGCTATACATCAATGTTGACAGGTTGATACTTGATTTCAGTTAACGTTAGCTAATATCCTGACAGCGCCTGGTTTACACATACGATTTTCTAAAGTGTTGAGGCTACGGCTAAGTTAGCCCGCAGCTGCCTGGCTAACACTGTTAGCATCGGTATATAAGATAGCCGGCTTGCCTTTCAAGCGGTTTCTGCAACTAATGTCACGATTTTTGCAAGCGACCACAAAACAGAAAGTTGCTTAACCGGCGGACGTTTCAACTTGACATTTGTTGCTTGAATGTGAACGCCATCTTAAGACATGCTATGTACTCCAGCATTGACAATAATGGATCTATTTCTTTGTTGATAACGGAAGGTCAGCTAGTCGGGCTAACGAGCGTCTGTTGCGGCTAAAATGCAACAATATTTATCCAAGTCGACGACAAAAAAAATAACCGTGTAGTGCACATTAGATGCATGCAAAAAATAAAACTAGAATTATCCAAAAAAGCACGAATAATTACCTTTCAAAACAAGAAAGGGCGCCTTCTTTTGTAGACCTAATGCTACCAGATCGCACGCTGTGATGCTTCCGTGTTAGTTAGCGACGTTAGCAAGCGCCTCTGTAGCTTCTTCGCGTTCGCATTTCCGGTAGACACTGTTGAGGGCTACTGCACTGCTGCCTCCTGCCGGAAAGAAAAGAAACATAGCAGCATGTTTCTTTTCTGTGATATCGCTTCCCAAGACTTTTCTGGCAGTTGACATCGGTATGTGCTCCTTCACCGCCTCCTACTTGATGGTGGCAGCCTAAGTGTTCACCCACCCAGGCTTCTTTACCCAGACTCAATTGCCTGTATTGGTGTAAATCCTTCTGTCTGTGTTGTGTCAACATCTTCCCTAGATACTGTATATCCACTGCATTCAGGAATCTGGCCACATCCAACATGATCTTAATATTTTCTGACTGTTGTGGACTAGCTTGGACACTGGCGACTGTTCAGCACGTTAAACCTCCCTGCTTCTCTGAGCCACCAGAGGAGCTGCTGAAATAACAGAGAGGACTAACTAATCAACCACCACGGCACCCACAGCAACTGAGTTTGGTAAAAAGCAGAACACTGATATCGCCTTCAGCTCTGCAGTATATCTGGAGTGGCAGTGTCCCCATCAATCAATGTAGCTTGGCATTCATGACTCCATGTGATAACCAGATGTGTGTCCACTTAAGTCACAAGATGCTCAATGCTTTTTTCTCTTGCACCCCAAAGATTCTCTCATCATTCCCGTCACCCCTGTGTCAGCTCCATCCAGTCCTGGTTGGTCATCTTTGGAAGTTTCACGGATGAGGTCTCTGAATGGGTTGTTACACAACCAATTATATAACACCTCCTTTAAGCTGTTGCCATCTGTGACCAGTAAAAATGCTCTGATGAGGAAACAAATGGGAATCCACTCATTAAGAAACACACAAATTATAATATGATAGCAATTGCTAAAAATCTTACTGTAATATCATATTGTAATTATTACATTGCTATATTGATATAACAAGCCTAGCAATGCAATAAACAAATTTGATGCAAAAACATTTGCATCAAAAGAAGATATCTAATGCTGTCACTATAAATGTGCAACTGTGTAAAGGCAGGGAAGTGTCACTTCAATGAGAACCTCATGATAAAAACAAACAAAAAAGATGGGACTGTCAGCTATATGGAACTCATCATCTATCTGTAAACATCACATGGGCTACCTTCTACATCAGCATGTCAGAGGATCAAATAAAGGATTTGATACATATCTTCCAGTGGGTGACAACAATTTTACTTCCTTGCTTGTTTACGCCTAGGCTATGTGGAATAAGACGATTATTGCAACCGACCAGTCCGTCGATTTATGGGGAAATCTGTGCGTTAAGAGGTTAAACTCACAGTTAAACATATTTTTTTGTGAACACTGGAGGACAATGAGCCGTAAAGGCAGAAATTAATTCAATGTCATTGTGGTTTGCAAGGCTTAAAAGTCAAGCATGAGGACGGGTACCAATGTGTGCAGGCACAAGATGCCTGGCAGCGTGATGTAACACGTGAGGCACCGCCCCCCGGCGCGAGATGTCTTTAAAAGTAACTGACTACCGCGCGCGCAAACCACGCTGCATCTCAGTGACGGCAGACCGGGGTGAGGCTGCTGGGAAGTCGTGGTTTTAGTCCAGACAGGAAAACACAACATGTCGTACAAGTTTGTCGCGGCCCTTGTGAGGGCAAAGTCGGGCAATATCAACAAAATACGCGTTTCCCCTGGAAGATGTCGGTCAACAGTGGCATCCACCAAGAGCCAAGAAGACAAAGAGCAACAGTTGGATGACTGCACCGTGGTGGAAACTGTGCCGGTTGAGCTCATCAGCCAGACCAAGAATGTCCAAAATACGCATTTAAACAAAATCCACATTGACTTCGACAACACACAGGAAGCCTACAGAAGTAAGGGTAACATTGAGCTGCTGAGGAGTCTGCTGGTCTTCAAGCTTTGTACCTTTGACTTCCTCGTCGAAAAGAACAAAGAGGTGAGTTTTTGAAGTGTGTGTGTGTGTGTGTGTGTGTGTGTGTGTGTGTGTGTGTGTGTGTGTGTGTGTGTGTGTGTGTGTGTGTGTGTAACTGTGTAATAATCATTCATACCGTCTGATAGACTTAAGGTTGGAGGCTCTGATAATGGTTTAAAAAACATTGAACTGCTGTCAATATCTTTCTGTCATTGTTTTGTTTTCAGCTAATGGAGCTCAGTAAGAAGCTGTTTGGCCAGAGGATGTTTGAGAAGCTGATGAAGATGACCTTCTACGGTCAGTTCGTGGCAGGGGAAGACCACAACGCCATCAAACCTTTAATTCAGAAGAATCAGGCCTTCGGTGTCGGGGCGGTTCTGGACTATAGTGTTGAAGAGGACTTGACACAAGAGGAGGCTGAGAAGAAGGAAATGGAGTAAGTACTGTGATGTTTACGTGTGAGACTGAATGCATGTTACTTTCTCATCAGAGGCTGTGATTCACATAGTAAGGGATGTTAAACTGAAGCTCTAAACCAGGCACAGTTGATCAATGTTTCAACCTTAACATACAGTATGCCGTGTGCACAGCCATGTATGAGTTACATAACATACCAAACTGAAGTCCTGTCGAGTCAAGTTTGCATAGCAGGAATCATGTTCCACAGCGGTATCAAGTCCTCGCCTTAAAAAAACCTGGGAAACTGGAACGAACCTGAAGAGGCTGTTTGTACAGAGCAATTACAGGAGTAAAAGAAAATTGCAATTGCAATGAGTAGATTTTCAATAATGATAGCTTTACAGCAGTATTGTTATAAGTCCAAGTTAAGTAATTGTTATTTGTTGTTACTGGGCACATTCAGACCATCCTCGGGTCTGTGGAGTACATTTTGTCCTTGGTCCCCCTCGAGGGTTAAACCAACCATGATTCACATGCATACAATATGCTGACTAAGGGTAATTTCATCGTTCAAAACATATGGCACTGATTGAAAGTCTGGTCAAACCACAGTTTAATGGTCTTTTTGTGAGCTTGTTTCTTTCACCCATGTCTGTATTATATGTTCCTCTGCAAATTATCTTTTGCCACCTTTATTTACATACAGATCACCGCATCTAAAACATTTAAATGAGCCAGTTTGATACCAGCTCATTTTGAACACTTCAGGTCTATCAGGTGCTTCTTATCAAATCCATGAGTCACGTTATCCACAGTGTGTTTCCTCCACATAAATAGACTGTAATTGAAACCTCATATGTTTTCATTTCTTCTCTAGTAGCACAACAGTGCCTGTCCTGCATTGGGCGGCTAGGACAAACCTCTCTCCTCTGATTGGTTGAGCTGGTTATTCAGCTGGGGGATGTGCCCTCTTGAGAAGGCTGCCAGCCTTTTAGAGTAATGTCCTGGATCCCATCATGGGGCACGCAAGCCCACACACACACACACACACACCCACACACACACACACACACACACACACACACACACACACACACACACACACACACACACACACACAGAAGAGTTATGCAATGTTCTGAGGAGGAAATAGGCTTATTCTTTAACTGAGGATTATCTCACTCAGCACAAACACTCACCTGCTGAACTAAATCCATATTTCCCACATTTCTTATTTATATGTTTTGATTAGGAGCCAGTTATCTTTATCAGGAGTCTCATGACTCCACGAAGAAAACAACACAGTGTTTGTTTCTTGATGCATCTTGCATGTCATGACATGCCTTGAAGAGGAGGTCATCCTCATAACTGCTCTAAAAGACTGGTTAAAATGACTTGGGAAACATTTGCTTTTCCTCAACATACAAACTTTTTTCTGTCCACTTGCAGCAGAAAAATCAAAAGACCTTGTTATGGTTACAGTTTGCCTGGTGTCTGCTTGATTAACTGATCTGAAACAATGTGACACAAAAAGTAATAAAACTGAAAGGAAATATAGACACTCTGATAAATAAAGCAACTATTTTAGCAAATTTTAGTTGTTCTATTCTGATGCCAGTTCCTCTTTCTTTTTCAGTTCATGTGTCTCTGAAGCAGAGAAAGAAAGTCCAGGTTTGTATATCATTTGAAAATAACCTTTGATTTATTGTATGTAATGTAGTGTAACAGTTTCTAAAAGTGTTGGATTATTAGCTACTGCATGCACCACTGGCTAAGATAAGATTAAACTCTTTTTATCCTGAGGTCAGATGTTGTGCAGCAGTTGCAATACAAAGTAGGAAAGTGTGCAAATATAAACAGTGCACGTATAAGTTATAAGCAGGAAAGGTCAGCAAACTGCAAGGCTGCTGCTTTGCTTTGATATTCAGCTGTTTCAGCTTGGCCTGAATGCCACACAAATGTCACAGCCGGTATGTGCAGTCGTGCAGCCATGTCGTCTAGCCTGGAGAGTACTGGTTATATCTGGATTTAGTGGCGAGAGCGAGAAGAAGCTTGGTTCATATTACAGGGTTGATGTTTGAAAGTCGAATATATCAATCATCGAATAGTGCTTTGTCTGGTTTTATCTGAAAATCTGATATGAGAGTGAATGTTAATTTATTAGTAAGAAACAGGAATTCCTCAATGCTTTTTCTTAGTGTCGCTCTCTTGTCTTTCATTGAGACAAAAATTTCAGATTGGATGATCAGATAACCGTTTGTGTTGAAAACTATTTTCCACGTCAAGCAGCTAATGTTCGGTCGCCTTTGTTTCACTGCAGATGCTGACCACCGTGAGAAGAAGTACAAGGCCCATCGACAGTTCGGGGACAGGCGTGGGGGCGTCATCAGCGCTCGTACCTACTTCTATGCAGATGAGTCCAAGTGTGACAACCAAATGGAGACATTCATAAACTGCATTAAAGCTTCTGGTAAGTAGTAATGTTTCTGAGGAAGGGATTGAGAAACTCAATGTTTCTACAGTCACAATATGAATGATAGAGTTAAATGACACCATCGAGTGACATAAAATGTGTTATCAATTGCAGGTGGAGCCTCTACAGATGGATTTTCTGCCATCAAAATGACTGCTCTCGGACGCCCACAGTTCCTTGTAAGTTCATATCTTCTGTATTAGCTTTCAGCTAACTCAGTCACTGTCTGATTCAAATATGATTATTTGATTGGTGATGAATTGTTGTGTGTTTGAGCAGCTCCAGTTTTCAGAAGTCCTGGTAAAATGGAGGCAGTTCTTTAAGTTCCTCGCAGCCCAGCAGGGGAAATCTGAAATGATGGTTTTGGAACAAAAACTGGAGCTGGAACAGCTCAAGGTGTGTCTTGCCTTCAGCACGTCTAATGCAGGTCCATGCATGCTCACA
This sequence comes from Chaetodon trifascialis, assembly GCF_039877785.1. Classification (NCBI taxonomy): domain Eukaryota; kingdom Metazoa; phylum Chordata; class Actinopteri; order Chaetodontiformes; family Chaetodontidae; genus Chaetodon; species Chaetodon trifascialis. Next base: position 10,667,924 of record NC_092075.1, read on the forward strand.
CCTGACGGGTGTCCCCAAATGTTCTGCAGTTGTGTTCAAGCTTTCATGACTTTAACGCTTAATCAATAATCAGCTGCACTATTTATTTGTAATCACTGAAATATTCCTTTGTAGGAAAGTTTGACTATGCTGGGTGTTGGAGCCAAGGACGACATTGAGAACTGGTTAACTGGCGAGAAGCTGGGTTTGTCAGGGTAAGAGAGTCGCTCACCAACACAAACTTCCCAGTTAATACTTTTATGCAATAGAGGCTCTGACAAGTGTCAGAAGACCTGTGGTTCTAGTCCTTGTAGCTCACAACACTAAACAAAATGAAAGTACTTTTTGTTAATATACATTTTCTCACATCATATTTCCAGAACAATAGATCTGCTGGACTGGAACAGTTTGATAAACGATACAACAACAATCTCCAACCTGCTTATGGTGCCAAACCTTGAGGTGAGTCTTTGTCATGGAAGCGTTTAGTGATGGGGGGAGCAGTTAAATGTTAGCCATGGAAGTGCTCCTTCGCTTAAATCTTGTGTCTTGCAATAAAAACAGAAAGCATTATAATGATCCTCAAAGAGGCATGTCTCCAAAAGTGATACAGCACTTGACAGCAGAAACCATTTTTAGGTCATAATTTTCCAGTTTTAAAGGGGGGTAGGGGGTGCATTATACTCCAGAACAGTACATTACGGACCTCTAAATTTTACAGATAAATGCAGTTAATGGTTTCATAAATCGATAGTGATGTAACTATGATGTGGGTAAGACAACAGTGTTTGTTTCCCTGTCAGAACTTCTGCACCACATTGTGGCAGCAAGTCGTATTGGTATAAGAAACTTCTTTCCACAAGATAGTAACTCTCTGGCACAATGTTATATCTAATCCCCACAAGTAAACATTTGTTCTGATGAGGTAAAACATAATGTCATTTGTACATTGTACAGTGCTCTGTACATCTCTGCACTGCTGATATGAGTTGAGTCACAGCACACGTTGATGCTGGTTGAGCGCAGTTGAGAAACTATCAGTTTAAAAAGGGACAAAATGGCAGAGGCACCACTGCAGCTTCACCCACACCCACCCAACCCCCGCCCCGCCCTGCCTGTCACACACTGATACAGTTTATCCCGCAAATGGGAGGAATAGCCAAACAATTTAGCGTTTCGTGTGTTTTGGTTTGGCAGACAGGCCAGCTGGAACCTTTGTTGAATAAGTTCACAGCTGAGGAGGAGAGGCAGATGAAGAGAATGCTGCAGAGGGTGGACGTTCTGGCCAAGGTAAGGCTACCAAAACAAACGCATGCACGGTCAGTGAATTATCATGAGAGCCAATGCAGAAACGCAAACAAAGAAGACCTGGTTCAAGGAATTCAAAGAAATCAGATTTGAGTTGTGTTTCCTGTTTCGTGTGTGTGTCTCTTGAGCCATATAAACTGTAAATCCTCTTCTTCTGTGCGCTCCAGCATGCCCTGGAGAATGGGGTAAGGCTAATGGTGGACGCCGAGCAGACGTACTTCCAACCAGCTATTAGTCGATTGACCCTGGAAATGCAGAGGAAATTCAACAGAGAGAAGCCGATCATTTTCAACACTTACCAGTGTTACCTGAAGGTGAGGCCGCAGTTCCCTTTTTATGATTTTTTAAATCTAAACCTACAATATCTTCTTGTTTCCTTCAGTAATGTTTTCCTTTGAAATCTTATGGATGTAGTGATGTTGTCTTTTTCGTATTTTTTAATATCTTAGGAGGCTTATGACAATGTAACTATGGATATTGAGCTGTCACGACGAGAGGGCTGGTACTTTGGTGCCAAGCTGGTTCGTGGAGCTTACATGTACCAAGAGAGAGACAGGGCCAAAGAGATTGGCTATGAAGACCCAATAAACCCAGACTATGAGGCCACGAACAGGATGTATCACAAGTAAGTGTTGAATTATCGTCAAAGCCCTTCGTGGCTCAGCTAGAAAGTGTCTAAATCCTTACCATGTGTCTTGTTGTTTGTGCAGGTGCTTGGAGTACGTGCTGGAGGAGATCGAACACAGCAGGAAAGCAAATATCATGGTTGCATCTCACAACGAGGACACGGTGAAATTTACCCTTCAAAAGTATGTATGACTGCGGTGCGTTTGGCACGTACTGAGTCTGAACATACACAAAAGCCACATGCTTCTCATTCATAAAGGATCAGTCCTAACGGTTTAGCGAATGCCTCGGATATAACGCTAAGTGAAACAGATTCTTTGTCAGCTTCCCTAAGCAATTCTAGGATTTACAGAATGACATTGCCACATCATAAGTGGAATACTGTGCTGTGGCTCTTATTATGTAACAGCCCTGTAATGTGTTTTCTTTCTGTTTTTTCAGGATGAATGAGATGGGCCTTTCACCCACTGAGAATAAGGTTTACTTTGGACAGCTGCTGGGAATGTGTGACCAGATCAGCTTCCCACTAGGTCTGTTAACACTCCGCTCAGATACTCAAAGTAAACAGTAACTCATGGAATCACGGAGACTTACGTCAGGCAGTCATGTGGCTGTAGAGGTTCCACTGAAACATAGTCCCTACACATGCCAGCTTTTCATCACTCATACAGCCACTGACCTCACAAACGCTCTATCCAATCTATAGATATCTCAGGAGCAAACAACTCCAGGTTCTCAATGTCCTTAACTGCCTATTACCAAATGGTATGTTGGTTCAGTCTGACCAGAAACACATCGCTACCCACAACTGATTTACAGTAATTAGAGTGCTGTGTCAAATCAGATGTTTTTCTTTGAGGTGAGACCAGTTAGCTAACCAGTTTTTCCTTGGATACAGTAACATCCATCCTTGGTGTTTCTGTGAACAGTCAGTACATGACTGTACGTGATAGATTTGTGAGTTCTCTGTATAAAAGAAACCTCACATTATCTCTGTGACCTTTTCAGCAGTCTATCTAAATATGTTATGCAAGTGAGATGCAGGAAACTGAGGCATTACTTCAACCTGAAGGGCCAAAATGAAGGGCTTCAATTTTTAATCATGTTTTGTTTAAACAACGGTGCAATAATCTGCAGATTAGCTTTTCAAGTGATATGTTTTATTGCAGATGAATAGTGGTGGTTATTGTCGTAGCAGCCCTGTCTCGCGCTTGTGAGACATAAAGGCTGGCTTGACCTTGCCATACCACATAACAATGTAATCTTAATCCAATATTTATTCACAATAAGTTTAGTCCTTTAGAAAAAAACACAATGTTTTAATCTACTGTACCAGTCTACCGTGTTAACTTTATGATATTTCACTCTTATATAACTTATTTAATGTTCCTTCTAATTATTCAGGCTATTTCTGTGCTTCGATTTCAGTCGTTGAACATAACAAACAATGTGCTGACGTGGCATGCTCACATGGTGGAGGTAGTGGACATTGATTTGTCTCCTTGCTTTACTTTGAAAACAGGTCAAGCAGGTTTCCCAGTCTATAAGTATGTCCCGTATGGCCCCGTCAACGAGGTCATTCCTTATCTGTCCCGCCGTGCTCAAGAGAACCGTGGCTTCATGAAGGGATCCCAGAGAGAGCGCCACCTGTTGTGGACGGAGCTGAAGCGGAGGGTGCTGGGTGGTCAGATTTTCTACAAGCCGGTCTACTAAGTCGCAGGACCACAACAAACTAACTGCAGTGTAAGCATTCCACGTCTCTACTGTACCGCTACATGCTAGCTGCGCCTTGGAGACTAGAGGAACACTAATGTCCTTCCCTGGCGTGTTAGCTGCACACTGTGGAGGCGAGTTTTGCAGTTTGACTGTGATGTGGTCTGTGATCGAGGTTTATTTTAGCTGATTGAGGATGATTGAGAAGTGATGATTGATATTTGTCTCTAAATCACAGTGAGTTTATTTAACTCAAAAATAACCATGGTAAGTCCTCACAATCATGCCTCTAGATATCAATCCTTCCTGATGTACAGGATGGGATTATTCAGCGGAGGTGAAGAAAAGTATATTGAGTATGTATGTTACTAAAGGTGGCCTATATAAATGCTGCATTCTTTGCATGTTTTATCCAGTGTTTTGTAGCTCTCACTCAAAGTGCCTTATGATTGCTTTCGCAAGCTTAACTGGAAGCTGCTAGTTTGGTTTTGGTCACTGGACACTCCTCCAAGGAGATTGTAAATTACTGTATGTTCGCATGATTATTGCAGAAGCTGTTTGTCATTGTATTAATCTGTTGTATGAGTAGCATAATACTGCACAATGAACATAGGTTTGACAAAAAGAAAATACAGTTTCTAAATGTAAAGTGTCCTGGTTTATCTGCTGTGGGTACAAGCCAACGAACTGTTAATTTGGAAGTGACCGTTTGCACTCGCTGACCTTCATTTTGCCTCTGACGAAACAAACTCCTCTTACTGTCTGCTGAGCGGTACGAGGCTGAAAGTGACTCAGAGTGTATTCAGAGAACAGATGTTCACAGCAGAAAACCTGGAAGTGCTATGTGTCCTGTGTTACAAAATCTTCCCAAAACATGCCATGGATACTGCTGTGATTTTTTTTGGGGGGGGGGGGGGGGACACCTGCTCTGTTGCATAAGCTACAGGGGAGGAGAAACTGCCTGTGAGTTCAATTTGTTCTTGCAGAGAAGATTTTAAAAAGAGTGGTCGTGCCAGTTTCTCTGGTTTCAACAGTGCTCTATTTAAATTTAAATGCTTTTTAGGACTAGAAATGAATACTGTAATATGAGTGGAATTTGTCAGTTGTGGTAAGTAAACTCAACATTCGAAGCTGTCCCTGACCACGGTTTTCCAGATCACAGCCCAGTGCACCTCGTGCCGCCCTCTCACCCTGCAGGCCGTTATTGGCTGGGGGCTACACACCCACTGCTGAAGGCAGACACCCAGAGAGGTCCTGAACACAGCAAAATAAGGAAATGCGGCCAGGGGGCAGGGTCTCTGAACGTACCCACTGCACACACACAGTGACCTAAGTGATGGTTGAGAGAGATTACTTTTGTTGTTGTCTTTTTAGAGAAATTCACTCATTCAAGTTAGTTTCTGTACCAGTCTCAGTGTCGTAGTTTCAGCACAATAACAGCAATATGCAAACTTCCATTGCAAGCTTTTGGTTTTAATGTCTCACCTGGAACTCATGCATTATGACGTCTGTTGACCTACAGCAACACTGACACGTTTTGACTATTTGAGTAAGAATTTGGTGTGTTTCCTTTGATGGTTTTCATTCTTTTGTGTTTGGTTTCTGCTGTATCAGTATATATTATATTTTGTACAGTTGTAAAATATATTTGATTATAAATTAACACAATAAAATACAGCTAACATAAAAAGAAACCAGAACTGTGTTTACTCTTGTTGCAGGTGAGCATATCGAACTTTAAAACCTGGTTACACATCATGACTTAAATATTTGTGCCTGTACAAGCACTGCAGAGGGGATAGAACCAACCCTGATCTTATCTTGTAGTATCACAGATCTGGTTGTCCTTGCTGATTGGCTGTTTTGATGTCAGTGACATCAGCATGTGTGCCACTCAGAAGCTTGGAGGCTAAATCGATGTGGCCTACTGAATCAGAGATGACTAGCAGCCAAAGTCAACAGCAGCTGAGACAGCTCAACAATCAGTCAGCCCCACAACACAAAACACAGTTGGGTTGAGACCAAGCAGATCCTGGTCTGTCTGTCTGTCTGTCTGTCTGTCTGTCTGTCTGTCTGTCTGTCTGTCTGTCTGTCTGTCTGTCTGTCTGTCTGTCTGTCTGCCTATACAGATTCATGCAACTATGTTTTAAGCCACTCCTTGACTTTGATCTCATGTACTGTATGCAACCATCCAGCCATCTTGCTGGGTGAAAGAATAATGTGACAGTAACAAAAACAGCTCTATGGGCAGACCAGTGTTTGCCTTTAGGCTAAATATTTGAGCATATCTTACAACAGCTTTGAATGCGCTAGGGTCAATTTAACACACTGTAAGCAGCAAATCTGAATACATAAAGCAGCCTTATGACTACACGCTGCAGTATACTTTCAGAAGCATTCAGGCTTGGTCTTTTAAAGGCTGTCACAACAGTAGAGGTAGGTGTTCTTAAGAGGCCTAGCTAGTGAACTGAGGTGTACGCACTGAGTCAGGTCTGAGATTTAAGGTAATTTATTGCAGGGCAAAAGGAATGGGATGTGAGGTGTGGCTGAGTCAAGCAGAGAGATCAAGAAGTGGATCTCAGAGCCGAGCAGGTCCTGAGAGAGTCAGCCCCCATGGGAGGAGAATTTACATCTGACTTCTTTCAGTCCTCACAGCCAATGAGATCTGACTTCAGGGCGTGTGGACAACATCAAAAACAGTGGAGGGTTTTCTTTCACCTCGTAGAAAATCTTCAGCCGGCGCTGCTCACGCTGTCATCTGCAGGTAAATAAAGCCCTTACATTTCATACTTCCACATGTTGCATCCTTCTTTGCTCTCTGCTCTCGCTGATTTGATCATTTAAATAAGTTTTGATTTTTTTAGGATAACGGGTCTGCAGAATAATTTCAAACTGAGACATCTTGCACACATGTTTAAGGTTTAGTTAAATTCTTTCCTCGTGCAGCGTCTAAGTCAGCTACTCTATGAGACACATGTGAAAGCTATTCTCTTCAAATGTAACAACGGGCTACATAGAAGACTGTCATTATCAGAGATAAGAAGTAAAGCCGGTATGCAAAGGGACACACCTTTCCACATGTCACCACTTCCTAGAATTTATCTGGAATAAGTCTTCTATCAAGAGTAGCCATCTGTCCACTGTCAGCAGTAGAAACCTGCTTCAATATTTCAACCATTTCCCTGAGCACTACGCTGTTACAACGTGCTTATACCGAAACTGTGTTTTTGTGTTTGTGGCTCTTTTCTCCTCCCATTTCTGTCGTTATTGTAAAGGCAATTTTAGCACCATAAACATGTTTGTAGTGTACACATGGGGGCTCTGTGTTTTATTTGACAGAAAGAATGATGCAGCAGTTGTATTGTTTGTCTTTGTCATTCTTCTCTATCTCCCCTTTTCTTATTCTACATTTTACCATAATCTCTTCTTCTCAGCAGCAATAAATACTGGACTTCATTTAATTAAAATGGGTCCAAGATCTTTATAAATACATAATAACTACCCTGATGAATTGAGAGATGAGATGAGGTAAAGGTGTAATCAGTTGGTGATTTGTATTCTTAATACGGGGGTGGCCCTAATCCTAACTACTAAGTCATGTGTCCCCTAAAATATTTTGTTACTGAGGTGGCTTGGTCTGAGGGTGTTCATGGCATGTTCATATTGGTCATGTTGCTAACAAGGAGGATGACCCCCCCCCCCCCCCCCCCCATATTGTCTACTGGGGGTAATTAGTTGGTGTGTGAATTGCCAAAAAAATCCTTGTAACGTTTGTCATGTGTGCTCTCTAATTTCATTTTCAGGTTCCTGTTTGGGTTTTAATGATGTTTGGCATCAAAGGAAGTAAGTGCACACTTGTAATACGAGGCCTGATTCTCTGGGTGTTACTGACCAACATCCTTGTGGTGCTGTACTGCATGACGAACCCAACCCAAGTGAAGATTAGGTACAGATTTACGAGGAAAGCGTTATTTTATCGAGCTAAGTCAGTTGATCTGTTTGCTTATCGATATGTTTTATTCATAGGGGCTCCCAAGAGGACACGTGTCCTCTCAGTGTGGCAAAATTAAGGAAGCAAAATGGAACCACCCCTGCTCAAAGCACAACCTCCCAGTCAGATCAGTGCTCCCCGACAGTGGACATCATGTTCATGAAGACCCATAAAACTGCTAGCAGCACCGTCCTCAACATGCTCTTCAGATTTGGTGAAAAGCACAAGCTTAAATTCGCCTTCCCTGATGGCCGCAATGACTTCTTCTACCCTTCGCCTTTCCTGTGCTCCCAGGTGAAGGACTACAGGCCTGGAGAGTGTTTCAACATTGTTTGTAACCACATGCGCTTTGACCGTCGAGAAGTAGCCAAGCTCCTGCCTCCAGACGCTGTGTACATCACCATCCTCCGTGACCCGGTGGATCTCTTTGAGTCGTCCTTCCGTTATTACCACAGAGCAGTTCCTCTCACATGGAGGATCAGTGGAGAGGACAAACTGGCAGAGTTTCTAGACGATCCTCAGTCCTTCTACAGCCCAGAGTCTTTCAACTCATTTTATCTTAAGAATCTGCTCTTTTTTGACTTTGGTTTTGATAACAACCTGGAGGCTGATGATCCTCGCGTAATGAGAGACATTCATAACTTAGCGAAGCAATTTGATCTGGTTCTCATAGCAGAATATTTTGAGGAGTCTCTTATCCTGCTTAAGGACACATTGTGTTGGACCATGGAGGACATCCTCTACTTTAAACTCAATGCTCGCAAGCGCTCGTCTGTATCTCAGCTGACTCCTGAGTTGAGAGCCAAAGCTCGACAATGGAACGGGGCAGACTGGAGACTCTATCAGCACTTTAATGCTACCTTCTGGGCCAGAGTAGAGGCATTTGGGAGAGAAAGAATGAAAGAGGAGGTGAAAGAGCTGAGGAGAAGAAATGCTGAGATGAAGGCCATCTGTATCCAGGATGGAGGCGCAGTCGAAGCACAAAAGATTCAGGACACACGGTTCCTGCCCTGGCAGCCAGTTGGAGAGTCTTCCATCCTGGGGTACAACATGAAGAAGAATATTCTTCCCAAATTCAGGACAGTCTGTGAAAAGATGCTCACACCTGAAATCCAGTATTTATCAGACATGGGTGTAAGCCTGTGGCTTACTAGACTATGGGGTTGGTTAAAAGATACCATTTTTATCATTTAAGTTTGACACAGTGTCAGTGTGTCCCCTACAGGCCAGAGGCTCAGGTACAGCTGCATGCAACACATGGCCTGGACTGACCTTGTCATAATTGTTTACTTAACATGCCTCCATCATTGACAGTAATAATGGTTTGACATGGTATGAAAAGCAAATCTATTTTCTGTGCGTACGCTTGTCGTTTTATGTCAACAGAAATGCTGAGTTCAATCATTTAATTCTCTTTTTGTCACTTACTTTTTGGCACATTATTTAAGCCATGATGTTGAATTTCTTATGTAGGCAGCAGGGACAAGGCAGCCACTTGCAGAGACCTCATGTACACTGTTGTGTGCATTTCTTGAAGGCTTGCACATAAATGATAAAACACTACAGCAAAACTGATAGCTGGTATGAAATCTGACAGCCTAGCTGCTCTGTTTATTTTGTAAATATGATGCTCTTTGTTAAGTCTTTAAAATAGGTCATCTAAGTATAAGTTATTATTATTGTATTACTTTTTTACATGTTAAATATGGACTTATATTTTTGTTTGAAGTAGATGTAGCAACAATGAGCAGTTGTCTGTGCTCTTTACTTGTCCCTCCGACTCATGGTTATGTGGCATTTTGATCTCAACATCAGCCTAGAGCTTTTACTGTTTGTAACATGTGCCTCACCACCATCTTTTGTCTTTCCAGTTTGATTTACCAAATAAAACGCAATTCCACAAAAGCGAGCCAAACCTACAACTACTAACATTCACAGGTTGTGCAATTGAAATACAGACTTCTCTCTTCCCATTTTCTCTTACGTGTTGTGTGAAAATTTATCTTTGAAATGACATAAAAGATAAACATCAAAACCTATTAAAACAACTGCTGGTGTATGAACAGGACACAAATATGCATCCATATTTTGAAAAACTTTGAAAAGATGCAGACCAAGTTACTCACTTGGCTTATATGTGAAGCTATTGACACACTTTGACTTAATGTGGTTAGGGTGTATGTCTCTATATGAAAAGTCAATTAAAGGAAATAAAATTTGACAGTAGAATCTAACATGCATTGACTGCACTGATACGTGCACGCCATGTTAAATATATGATAAATCAACACACTGCAACATCTGTAACACCTTAACACATGTTTAATTTAACAATTTACAATCTGCTAGGACAATGAAGGCATAACAATTAACAACAGATAGGGGGGACAGGAACCATTGCTCCATCTTCAAGGTGGTCCATTCCTACAGGTCCTCTGGGAGCCGCTGCCAGCCTGGCGTAACATTGAGCACGTTGTCCATGTTGACTGATGCTTGTTTCAGGTGTGGAGACCAGAGAGGATGGATGAAGGAAGTGTGACAACAGTTGCACTTCGGCCTTAGATAACCCCAGGTCCGCGTCCTACTCATCGTCTTTGTTCTCATAGTTGTGTTGAATGTGTTTCCACAGTTTCTGCAGTGATTAACATATAAGGCGACGTTAGTTTTATGATGAAAAGAAGGCTGTACCAGCAAACAGAGATCGAATAGGACGCGATTGCTCGGCTTATCGGACGAGCTAGCTTAGCTAACGTTAGCGCCGCTTCGCCCTCTGTTTGCAAGGTCAGTATAAAATAAGCATTACAAAGACCAGAGCACACGCTTACCCCCCGATTCATCTGCTCAAAAATGGCATCGCCACCGTGGTCGAACAATCGTTCAAAGAAGACCGCTCCAACCATGATGGTTACAGCGAAAGTTGACGTTCTCCTGAAGAGCAGGTTATAGACGGAGTTCGCCAGCGCCATGTCTGTGGAATAGTGCGCAGGAACGGATGTGAGGAGTTACCACTTCCGCTCGAGGGACGGGTCGAATGCTTAGTGACCCTGCACAGACGCCGTACTTGTACCACAGGAAGCAGTCTTTGCGGTATTTTATGGTTTGGTGTCGCCTCAAAGCAAACATCACGGTGGAGGACAGCTTTTACTGTTTTTTTTACTTTCGCCAATGGTATGAACTTTTTTGTACACAGGAGAAATGCAAACGGTGTGACAACAAACGTGTGCTAGTTAGCTAGCTAGCTAGCTAACGTTAGGTTAACTATCTAAATTTGCCATCGCTATGGACAATATATTTAGTTAGAGATGTTAATGTTTGCTGCTAGCATAAAATCACTGGTTTACAAGCTCTGTACATTTCTCAACAACGTTGTATCTGCAGGAAGTCTTAGCAAGGCATATTCAAAATAAAAGTTTTTTTTCTCTCCAATTTGGCATCTCCATTAGTTCGCCAGTAGATGGCAGTAAAAGGATGCTACTAATACCAGTCGCCCTTCCTCATGATTTTGCTGATATATTATTGATATAGGCTATTTGTCAGTTTGTTTGTCATGCAAGCAAGCATTTTTGGTCTAAGCCCAAATCTGTAGTTACGTGTGTGACTCATACATGAATGCATAAGTAAACAAACAAATGAAACCATGATTACTTAATGTAAATGTAGACAAACTTTTGTTGATGCAAAAGTCTCAATTGTCAAAACAGATCAATATTAGCACCATGACTGGGCATACATTAGGTCTGTTGTGTACTTTATACTGTGTGTATTGTTTGTTTGTTTGTTTGTTTGTTAGTGCTGAAAAGTTAGTTGAATAATGAATTTGTGAATAGACAGAAAATCACAAACAATTTAGAAAAAAATTGCAGCTTGGGTGCAGCTTTTTTAAAACATATGAGCTTACTCTGATATTTTCTGTTTTAAGTCATAGTAAATGAAATGGATTTGGATTTTAGACTGCTGGTAAGACAAAAATAATCTGCAAATATATTGATGATTGTACATATAAAGTCTGCTTTGGCTACACTCCTCTCTTCTTGTTAGGATATACTGTCTTGGTTTGTTAATGAATCTGCTTTTGCATAATGATGCATGACATGGTGACGCTCACTCAGTTGATGTTGCATCATACAGAAACCATTTCAATTAGCACAGCTATTCACTCACCATGTGTTGACAGAGCAGTTACATTAAATGTATTCATTTTCTGCTGTTTCAGAGATTTCACAGGTGACATCTTGCTGGTTTGAGCACATAACCTGCACCATGGGAAAGCGGTACTACTGTGACTACTGTGATCGGTCCTTTCAGGACAACATGCACAACAGGAAGAAGCATCTGAATGGTGTTCAGCATCACAGAGCTAAAAAGGCCTGGTTCGACCATTTTAGAGGTGAGATTTGCAGCTGGTCCTTAGACCTCTGAGATGTCTTTGGAGTAAAAATTAAACTACGTGCTATATTTTATGACATAAGGTGTTTATGATGACTGCATTACACTTTACAAGTCGTACAGTAGATTTATGAGATTTTGATTGGACAGTTATGCATGCCTACAGTTCTTTATGCCATCTTGGCTGCCCACCTGTTCACATTACGATGGAAGATTATATAAACAACCATGGACACACTTTTATTTCCTTTTTACAGACTCTTCAGCCATTCTGTGTGACGAGCAAACAAAAAAACCCTGCAGGAAGTTTCTCCAAAAAGGTAACAAAACTGTTTAACCTTACATTTATCCAATAACAATAACCAGGATATTATATTAAATGCCTTTTTTAATGGTCTTTTTTTTTTTTTTTTTCCTTTTTTTTTGTAGGAATTTGTGATTTTGGCCCTAACTGCAGGTTTTCTCACATGTCAGAAGAGGACCTGTTTAATTTAAAAAGACAGGTGGAAGGTAAGGGAAATGTTCGACAACTGGATTGTCATGGAATAGTATACAAGTACACAATACAATATATTTAATGAGATGAGTGTGTGAGTTGCTGTATGTTGACTGGAGTGAGATTTTCTTTCTTTCAGATGAAAGGCAGCTCAGAGAGGACTCTGTAGACAGACTCATGCCTGAGCGAAGTGTAGAAGACTGGCTCTCTAGAAGGGAAATGAAGAAGACTGCCCTCAGCACCAAAGAGTATGCACGTTCATTTTTGTGTATGACACTTAGTCATACATGGTTTGCATGGCTAATGGTTATTCTGGTTGATTTGGAGTTCAGCTGCTCAATTATTTATCTCTGCAGAGATCTAAAAACTGAGGAAGACAGCGAAGAGGGCCGAGCAGAAAGTGACGTGCCTGAACAGCTCCTCTCCATTCCCGACCTTCCACCCTCTCTATTACCGCCACCCCCAGGCGGATGGAAAGTCAAAGTGAGCACAGAATGGGGTTGAAAGAAATTCACTTTGTGCTTCTGTGTTAAGAGGATATGTGACACTGATAGGAGGAGTGATACAGAATACCTGCGTCATTAAGAGATGCTGTCGCCTTCGTTTTTGAAGAAACTGAGTTTGTCAGTTTGGAATGAGGTTTTCAGTTAATACTGAAAATCTTTTTGTTGCCATTTCTCATTTTAAAAAGGCTATAAAAATGAGCTGATGGATATCATTTTTTGTTTTACTTTAGTCCTGTGATGTGCCACTGAGAGAAACACTGAGCGGACTTCATTTTATTTCTAACCCAGCTGCTGGAAAACACCATTTTACTTCCTAAATGGCAAAGATGGCAAACTAATGATCTGAATAAAATTTCATAATTAAAGTTTCATAGTTGGAAAGTTTAATACATGTATATGAACAAGCCTCATGCACATCCCCTGGATTTGTGACTAATGTATTCATAATTGTCTTTGCCTTTTATAATCCTCAATTAAATTATCCCTCTCAACTGGGGTTATACTGACATGTATATACTTTGAACTGTTTCCACATCTGTTGTATACCTAATGCAGTGTGTACAGCAGAATCCTCATTAAATTTTTTTCTGTTTTGCATCATTTTGTCTCTTTTTCTGCTGTCCACTTGTGGTGCAATGGAAGCGTTTATGAGTCTTGTTTTTTCTGGTTCCAAACCTTTGAATCAGCCCCCTCCACAGAAAGGAGGAGTCATAAGAGTGGCGACCGCTTTAGACAACATAGATGCTGCTATCGAGGCGTTCACTGTCTGATATCAGACAGAATTGTCAACTTGGTCAAGTTGGCAGATTCAAAGGTCTGGACCCAGGCAAGGCAGATACCTTGTGATTGGATAGAAAAAAATGACCCCCCCCTCCCCCATCGTGGAGTGGAGACAACATCAGAGTAGAGATGGCAGCGGAGTGTGACGAGTTGACAACTCTGTGTGATATCAGACAGTCTTGTTTGCATCGCTCATGAGGACACGTGCACGTCCTGCCTTCCCAGCGCTGGCCAACAAAGACAGTGAGGAGAAAGAGTGATTAAAAAAGAAACTAAAATCAGCTTCGCAAATGCAGTCGCTCAGTCTTCCCCCTTCGTACCCACCCCCCCTCAGTAGCAGTAATTTATATCTATTAAATCTCAGTGACAACAGGAACCCATGTCGCCATGCTTGAACTGTGGAACGGAAAGCTCTGAAGCCAAACCAGGATCCCCATCGGCAAGAACTGACATTTCAAAATCTACATTCCAGACTATTTACTTAGTTATTTTCTTTCTTCCCTGATTATTACCTATTGATTATTTTTCAATATGTGTATTATTATCATATTGTCTTCTCTCCCATACATACGATCATGCATTTAAACATGAAAGAAAATGACACTAAAACTCCTCATAACAGAACTAATCCTCTTACATCTTAACCACTTCATGTCCACTGCTGTTGTGCTGTCTACCGCCTGAGCTGCTGCTTGTGTGCATGCTAAAACTACCACCATTATATAACTATGAGGAAACGGTCTTTCCTTCTTGGCAGGCTGTGTGCTCTGCTCTGTTACTAATACATGCCGGATGCTGCGCCGTCAGGGCCATCACACCAACAGATCCTGACTGTTCTCCCCTTCTGATCTCAAATAGCTGAATGAGGAATGCATTCAGAATTTCACTCCATTTCCCTGAAAAACATCCCCATTCAGATCTGCCCTTCTTCTCTCTTATCCGCTCGATGTTAGCAGCAACGATTTTAAGCGTGAATGTACACAGTAAATGTAAGGAGTGTAAACAGAAAACGATAAACAACAGGTTCATCTTTAATGCCTTTGTTTTTATTGGACTACATGCATCTAGACACCTCTAACATTAGTGTATAACTGATGCAGTAACCTCTACATGTGCGGTAATAGTTACAGAAATCAAACAGCGCTGGGTATTCTCAATCTAGACATTAAAATTACTAGTAATGTCACACAGTAGGATGGTTCTACAAATATTAACTGGAAAGTTAGAGAAACTTTTATCAAGAACAGAGGAGACAGAAAGATAGTACATGAATACTTATTGGTACTTGGATTACTGAGGAGTCGTTTCAATTCAAAAATACATTTAGCATCAGATTGATTTCTGTCAAAGGTGATGATTTTGTGAAATGGATTTCCCATCTCTCTAAAAGTCTGTCTAAAGCTACTTTAAGTCAAGGCATGAGAGTGTAGTTCTTACTCCAAATGACAAAGGCACAGAACAGAAGAAAGACATCTACAGTCCAAATCAAATGTAGAACAACGATTAAGACAAAGTGTACATAAATCTGCTCATTAAAACACTGTAACATACAGAATAGGACACAATATTTGCTTATAAGTCTTAAGACAAGATTTGACACAATAACTATATTTTACATTCACACAAAACCCATACCTGACATGATATGTTGACATGGAGAGGTAATGTGATGTCATGTAAGTAGTTCATACATAAACAGCTACTATATATGAGATAAAATATCAGTTTTATTGCCAGAATGACTCTCACTGTTTCACACTTTCCCTCTTGTGATATAGCTTTGATAAACTCTAAGATAAAAAGAGCAAGAAAAAATATATAGCATTTTGTAAAACTTGTCAAATTTGACAATTATTTGTTAAAGAAAACATTCTGAAAAATGAATCTTAACAAATCAGAAAAGTCAATGTAAGTGCATGGCCTTAATACACACAAGAACTTGTATCTGAATATGTCCAGGCAGCCTGGAAATTATACATCAGAAACCTGATTTTTTTTTTTTTTTTGGTATATTTTTTTGGATTGCTTCTTTTATACAAAACATTATGCTTACATTCATAATAAAATCACATAGATTTAATGTATCACTTTCAAGTAAGAAAATATAACCATGTTATACTTTAAACAATATGTTGTTTTGGTGGTCCATGTAAAAGCCAGAAAACAACATTTCTCATGATATGTTAAATTATTGTTCACAGCATACTGCAAAGTATTTAGTATTTTGATACCGTGTGCACATCCACAAAAATTCGACATTTACAGGAAAATGTCAAATACTGAGATTTTTTTTTTTTTTTTGCAATGATCACTTTACAAATTGCATAATTATTTGAATACATACATCAGAATTCAAAATTGGATCTCACACACATAGAACACACATTTATTTCTAGTTGAATGTACATGCAAGTGTGTCGTGTGAATATCTTTCATTCTCATTTGCTATATAAATGTGACAGTTAACACCTAGTTTTGTCGAAACTTAAACTTGTCTTGGTTGAGTTTGTTCGCAGCTGCTTGCTCAGGTCATACAGCGACTCCGTCGTCATTCACCGTGACTCACTATGACTCATTTTTGGTGCCAGATAGAGATGCACAGATTTGAAATATGCAGCAACATTGTGTATCTATCAGACTTAGAGAATGAAAAACATAGTTAACCAGTTGTGTGGTTGTCAAGAGACCTGAAGTCTGGGCTTTTTAAACACCCGTGCACCCACTCTGGTATTTTTTCGATGGATTTTGTGATTTCCTTCTGTGTCCTGCCTTTTATTTGGACTTTACTGTTCACTTCAGCGTAATTCACACTTTCAGCTGGGAAAACAGCTGTTTGATTTACAAATCAATCCCAGGCTGCTCAGCCAAGAAGGCTCACTCTGAGCTTTAAAACAAACCCATTAATTTTTAGAAAACCGTGACATCTTTAGAAATGGACCGTGGGATTTCTCTGCGGATCAGCTGACAGTCCGCGGTATGTGGTTGAGGGTCACAGCCTGTGTCCACATGTTATTTAATCCCTCTCATTTCCATCCTTCCTTTTGGCAGTGCTGTCCAGTGTGTTCCTGTGCTTATTCAGTTTATTCCAATCATTGGGTTCTTTGTACTTCTCATTGTTATGGTGGAAAAAGTTGGGAAATTGTCATCATGGTTTCCCTGACAGTCTTGATTTCATGACACCAACTGCATGCCGTTCTAAAGCTGTGTGAAGCTTTACAATATTTTAACAAGACCAAGAGTCTACAGCCATGCTTGCAGCTCTGGGCGGCTGTACTTTGACAAAACAGTGCTTTGAGCTAAATGCTAATGCTAGCATGGAAGCCTGCTCACAATGACAATACTAACATGCTGATGTTGTATGAGCATGCTAACATTTGCAAAGTAGCACCAAGCACAAAGCGCAGCTGAGGTTGATTTGAATGTCATTTGTTTTACAGGAATTTGGTCATAAACCAAAGTGTTATAATAAAAAGTTGACCTCATGGCATTAGAAGAAAAGTTATGTGATCACCAAAATTATTACAAATATTCTGAGGGCAGCAAGGATGTATGTGCCAAATTTCATCTGCCAATAGTCTGCCTGTTTCACTCAGTTCAGAAGTTGCCTTTCCACATAGAGCTGGTACCAAACTTTTTATCTACAGAGACCCAACAATTCCCTCATGAGCAAGCACTTGGCGACAGTGGCGAGGAAAAAGTTCCTTCTAACAGGCAGAAACCTCAGGCAGAACCAGGCTCTGGGTGGGCGGCCATCTGCCTCAACCAGTTGGGTTAGACAGAGAGAGAGAGGGATTCATCCTTTGGGAGCCATAAATGTGTGTAACCAAATTTTGGGCCAATCCATTGAGTAGATGGTGAGATATATCACAGGATAAATCAAACATCTGATCTTCTGGGGGCATTACAGGAAAAGTCAGGGAATCCTACTGGACCAACAGACCATCATTACCATCCCCAGAGCCAGGCTAGCATGGCTGAAAAGCTTGTAGCTTGTTAAGACTTAGATCACACATGATGCCGGTTTAGCAAAATATGTTAAACTGGATGTGAGTTGGACTTCTGGACTGGAGATCTTGTCACTAACATAAACAGAGACTTTAAAGAGACACAGTATGCAGTATCCAGTCATGTATCCTTATGCTTTAGTGAGTAAAACATGTTAATATGTACCCCATCAGCACTTTTGTATTGCTTAATCATTATCATCAGTACTATCATTATTCCAAATGGCAGAGTTCTCATCAACAATATCAATTGTTTTAATATAGAGGACACAGCACAGTCGCGATTACTACAGCACATACTGTACACTGAAATACTGAAGTCTTCTGCTGACATCTTTCTTACCTAATCTCTTAGAAAACATCAGGAATTTGAAACAATGTGGTACTACTGTTTTTAGGATTCTAATCAGCCCTTGAAAAGTCTTTCTTCCATCCTGTCTTTTTTACCGTGGTATGCTGTAATTAGTGGCCATACAAAACCATTGCATGACATCATTTCATCTTTTATAGCGAGAAGCTGTGATAGCATCATCGTGGGTATTGAAAACACTGAACAAAACCAAAAACAGTCAAGTGTTCTGGTTAATGTTTGCCTTTTCATTGTCCATCCTTCTCTTTGTGACCAGCTGGAAACAAGCGTTTATTTCATTCCCCTGCGGAGCATTTGATTTGCTGCAATGAGCATAACGCTGATGATAAATGCAATGGCGAAGGCACAAATCAGGCTTTTACGCACACATGTGTGTTTTTCCTGTTGTGTTGGGCTTGCTGTGGAAAGATTGAGAAAAAAAACTATTAGCACATGTGAGTGTCTTAATGAAGCTTTAAAAATGCCTATGTGTAAAATAGCATCTGTCATAGACATACTGTCAATGTCCACGTGGGACTCTGGACTGTTAAGGTGGCTCTCCTCAGTCATGATGATGTTCTCAATGTCTTTCATGGTGAGATGGTCACGGAAAGTATCGTAAAGCAGTCTCTTCAGCTCATCCACAGTCAGTTTCTGCATGTCACACTGGGAAGTCAGGAAACAGCAAGAAAGGTCTAATTAGAAGAGGAAGACCTTCTGTCTCAATGACCTGCAGGCCAGCATTAAACATTGGTAGGCAGCCATGAGAATATTCACCCGGTTCTGTGAAACTATAGTAAATGCAAGAAATGAAGATGCTGCATGTGATGCACTGTAGCGGTGTAGTATGTGAGGGTCATTTGAAAAAACTTCAGACAAAAGTCAGAGAGGCACATCTGAATATGATATATAATATTATAATAATGCTAGAATTAGCAGGGGTGTGTCCAGTGTGTCTACCCCTGAATTATTCTAAAATATGATTGGCTGTCTGCCCAGTGAAGGCTGGACCTCAGCTCAAAGCGAGTGTTTGATGAGTATTTTTGAATGTGCATTGTTTTCTTTTGTATGTGGCCTACTTTTGGAGGTTTATTGTATTTTGAGGAAGATAAAGTGTGGAAGCTTTATGTAATATTTGCATTTGCACGATTATGATGTCACTCTGCTGTGCTGTGTGTGAAACATGTAAATGCAGGAATGTAAGGAATGTAAGAAACTGTAAGATACTGTAATGTTAGGAATTAAAGCAGATGTGAGAAATGGTAAATTAATGCTATTCTGACGTGTGTGTGTGTGTGTGTGTGTGTGTGTGTGTGTGTGTGTGTGTGTGTGTACTTATACCATCCCTGCATAAGTTGCTACCCCACTTGGAGCACAGCAGTCAAGAAAGGACACCCGATTGAGAATTAGCTGTTTAAATGGCTTGATTATACATCAGTAAGTTTTGCATTGTAATTTTAATTGAAACAGATGGCTCTTTATCATATAACACCAAAATAGCCGGAGGGAAAACTTAGTCAAATGAGGAAGGAGAATGGATTAATGAACACTGGTAAAAGAAAAAGTATAGACTTGATTGATGATGCTGATGACAACATGTACCTTCCAAAACACTGAATCAAAGTCTGCTCCGTGGAACTTATCAGGCATTCCAGCCGAGGAGAGTTTAGGACCCAGCAATGTGACAAATTCCTCAAAGCCGACTTGACCATCACCTGACGAAATGGACAGAAATACAAACATGTCACTGAATCACTCAGGAGTTAGATTAATGCAGCAGAGCTCCAGTCCTTTTGAACTTGATAACCCAGAGAGAGAGAGAGAGAAACGTACCATCTATATCAAGTCTTTGGATGATAACCTCCAGCTCCACCTCATTGGGCATGTAGCCCAGTGAGCGCATGGCCATCCCCAACTCCTGCTTTGAGATGAAGCCATTCCCATCTCGGTCGAATACTTTGAACGCCTCACGAATCTCTGTTGGAAAAGAGTGGAGAGGAAGGAGGCTTAGCACAAGAGGCATGGTTATACAGATTTATCTTTCACAACGAGCAACAGCAGACCCGCTCAGCTGAATGTTGATGTGAAAAAGTGCGTGCAGCCATTTGAAAAAAGTGTATATGTGTGAGAGAATATCATGGTTGTAGCTTAAAAAGTATAATCCCTCTTTCCTGGTCATTTATGTTTTGAGAAAAGAGAGGCATACCTGAATGTTTAGAGTCTGAGGAGTGAAAATTGCAGAAGTGGGAGCAAACTTTTTTCTTGTTACAAATACTGCAGACAAATACTGCACTCAAGTGTAAGTGTGGTGATATTTTCTTACTGACAATAATCCCCATGAAAAGACCCAAACCTACAATGATCCTACCAACAAGTGTTATCTTTGTAGCCAAATCCTGATATATTGTAGCTTATTTCCCTGTACCATAGAGCTCCATTGTTGTCCAGAAACTATGAAAAACAAATCAATTAGCCGTGTTCCTTTATTACAATGAAAATGGTGGATTATTCTGAGTAAATCCCACATACTCTGTGCTTTTTGCTGAAAATAGTCCCAAACAAATGCACAGTTTACTCCTGTTTGAGTTTGAGAGATTTAGGTCTTTTGTAGGAACAAATGGGCCTGGGGCTGCGAGCACCAATCATCATTAAGAGCCGGGACAGGGTTTGATCACTTCAGCACAATGGACGGACACAGAGAGACAGTGCATTTCAATGTTTCAGCCATTGACAGTGACAGAGACCATTTTACCACCATAGCTAGAAATAGAGAGACAGTAGTTAAATTTTTCCAAATCATGGATAGAGACAGAGACAGAGACACTGCAGTTGAACGCCTCAGCACCATGGACAGAGGCAGGGAGGGCGTAATTGAATATTTCAGCACCATGGAGAGTGACAGAAACCATTTCAGTTGCATGCATAGAACTGTAGAGATGGTAATTGAATGCCTCCAAATTGTAGATAGAAGCAGAGAGGCTGTAGTTGAATCCTTCAGAACCGCAGACAGAGATAAAGAGGCTGTAGTCGAATGTTTCAGCACCATGCAGACTGACAGAAACCACTTCAGTGCCATGGATAGAGATAGACAGACTGGAGGTGAATTTTCCAAACCATTGCCAGAGGTGGAAAGGATGTTGCTGAATGTTTCAGCACCACGGAGAGAGACAAAGAGGCTGTAGTTGAGTGTTTTAGCACCACGGAGAGAGACATTCACCCCATTTCCACCTGGTATGAAAATGTGATCTGTAAATACTATCTGGACAGTACACAATCTGATTTTGCCTTTTTGTTTACACCTGGTATTTCTAATGCAGCCTTGTTATCGTCACTGAGATCTGATCACCGCCCTCCAGAACAAAACCCGCACCTGAGTAATGTGAGGTGGCAGCAAATCAGCCCCAGACTGCCTAAAAAATAATGGTGTTCTGTTGTTGTTGTTGTTGAGTCAAGGAAAACTTCATAAACTTTGTGAAACACTAGCTGTGGCAAATTCTTCATTATTTCTCCCCTCATGTAAATTTGGTGAATGTATTCCATTAATGTATGTAATTCATTCCCCTCCCATATTGCTTTCATTTTTCTTGCAGTTCTGTTGAATAATGCATCTTTCATGGCGCAGAATTAACGTATAATCAGTAATTAGAGGCTTGTCTCTTTCTGCCTTACGTTAAACTGGCATTTTGTTTTTAGCTAAAGTAACCAGTTACAATATATCTGTATGCTGTGTAGCCTACAGATGCCAGCACATTGTATGGACTGTATTTACACCTATCTAAGATCCAAACACAATGCATGCCAGACTACCTCCAGATGTGGTCAGGCAGATCCCATCGCAATGCACTTACCCCTTGCATCGACATGTGTTTTTCCTTATCTGTCCACATACAGATTGCATTTTAATACCAGGTGTAAATAGAGTCATAGAGACTGTAGTTGAATATTTATAATGTATATATATGTACATGTACAGCGCAGCTCAGTGCCGGTGAAGTAGTATTTTCCTGAGGCGCATTAAAATAGATAAATGGAATGAATAGATGAATTTGAATTAGGATTTATTCTATTCTGTTTCAGGTTTTTATTGAACACAAAGGTAGGCGAGTTCATAAATTATCAAATGGTAGTGTTCTGGTATGACGTTACATAGTTTTTTCTGAAATGTTTTTTTTTTTTTTTTTTTTCCCCACTAGGATTATATTGTGCAAATTCCTTGTTTGCTATACATGCATACTAACAGACACCTTCAGAGCCGACACCTGTTACTATGGCCAAAGCACAATTGGCTGTGACAGAAGGCAGTGAGCTGGTTCATATGTTTATAATTAACTACAACTTTTGGTAAATAATCCATAAACATTGCCATTTGGCTCCTGTCCTCACCCTGCATCACACTATTCTGTTTGAAGTGGTAAAAAGAGCAGTTGCACATCAAAGGCACAGTACCTCTGCGGCTCTTTTTGATGTAGATCCTCAAATATACAAGACTCCTCAGTGCTTGCCAGTAGTCACGTGCCATTCGATAAAACAAGACATGCAATCAAAAAAAATTGAACCTGTACGATATGAACGTATACGTGAGCAATGCTAGCCCGGCTGCGAGTGCTGCAAGTGAACATTAATATAACTGACAGTTACAAAACTGTCCAGTTCCACCTGCACTTTACTCTCTTTAGGCTCAGTTATTCTCTGTCATCAGTTATGAGCTTTACTTGATTCTGCTGCTAAACCAAGGGTCTGTATAGAACTTTATCTGAACTTCATTTGGACTGAAATCATGCAATTATACTCAGTGCCTCTACCTCAGAGAAAACTCATTTGCATGCAAGTATATGATTGGGTTAGCACCATCTGTAATTTGCATGCAAACCCATGAGAGGACAAGCACTAACCATCCATCTTGTGTACATGAATGACTGAGAGACTGCAGTTTACAAGTCAGTGGCATTCTACAGCCTTGTGGGAAAATAGAAGAAACCACTGCAACAGACGAGTCTTTGGCACATTCAATGAGGTCCTTCTGAACAAGTGACACTGTCTGTACGAAACCTTGACATATCAGACACAACATATTTGTCTAAATTACAGCCAGCAGTGCTGCTTGAGTTTTGTTATCTCCCTTCAGCGCCACCCTAGATTCAATGTCACGACCCCTGGTGCCAGTGACAAATAATGAATTCACTGAGCCAGCTGAGCAGTGGCTGGACTACTGATTGTTTCACACCATGAGGAGTGAATATTTAAAAAATGTAAAGATGCAAACACAAGAGACACAGCTCTGTGTTGACTTCTCTGAGGAGGCAGAATTCGTTAGAATCTCACATTTAACCTGTCGCCTGGTTTTGAAAAACGCAGTACACAGTACAAGCACAGCCTTGGAAATACATCTTTGATACAGTCTCAATAGAATCTGATCAGCTTGTGTATGAGACAGTGATAATGAGTAAACCATTTTAAACACATCACAATGAATTGTTTTGAGCACAATGACAACGCATATTGCACATGCCTGCAAACAGTATGAAGCAAATGCATTTTCACATTGATGCAGTGCACACACAGGGCAGAGTGAACGCATAACGATACCAAACTGCCACCATCGTTAAAAAGTGAAGTGGTAAAAGTGATCTTTTAGACAGCGTTCAGCTTTTGCTTTTTGATCAGAGAATCGACGTAACCTTGCGCTGCTCTCGGGGTGCAAAAGCTCGGCTATCTAAAGTCAGGGTCAGGCCATGAAAATCCTTGTACTGTATGTAATTACAGCACTTTTTTTTTTTTTTTTTTAGAAAATCAGCATATTACCCCTGCAACAACAAGAAAGTAAGGTCTTTTTGTGTTTACTCTGCCGACAGGACGACGATCTCAGAGCTTGCACTGAAATCCCAACTCACTTTAACACCATTAATCCAATCTTTAAAAGTGGTGCGAGCTAAGTTATTGCTCAAATCGGTGACTGTAAAGATGCTGTAAAATATGTAGATGACTATAATGATCAATGTGTCACAATATATTTTTTGTGCTGAGTCATTGAAAAGATATGAAAGTGTCTGTAGTCTTTGAGTTAATGGCATTGACGGTAACACTGAGTCAAACACAACACGTCATCAGCGCTCAGTCAAGTCAAGGGTAAGAACATGGTCACAGGCGTGTCTGCAATGACAAATACAGCATACCAGGGTGAGCTAATTGGAAACAAACTCAAAATGACAAACAAGAACCATCATATTGTGCAACTGTTAACATTTAAAAAGAACAGGCCATTAATGGATTAAAGTCCCAACTACAAACGAATGTGCAAAATCCATTTAGCTGGTCTACATGACATGCCAATTCAAAGTTAGTCACATGATGTAACCATCATTAACCAAGTGATCAGTTTATCAGCATTTATTAACACAAACGATTCCCACGGCAAAGTTAATGTGAGTGCAGCTGCAGTGTCCTGTCAGATACAGATCTGCTGAAGGCAGCGTTGTTTATGGATGGTCCAGACACATGTGCAGGTGTGGTGAGTGTAGCTACCTTTTTTCTAAATCCTTGAATAATCTCCTCTTATTTCTGATAATGTGCATTCGTTACATTGTGGCCACAGCTGCTGCCTTATCTTGAAAATGTATCTGGGGACTGCAGAAGAAATATCTGTTTTTGCTGCTTTTTACTTTGCGGAATATCTTTGAATATCTTTGATTCCCTCCAGTGCATCCTATTTTACAAATGTTGGAGGGTTGGGCCACTTGAGGTAAGAAGGGGAACAGAATTATTTTAAGTAGCCTTTTGAACTAACTGAAACAGAAATTATATGGCTTATTCATTACATTTTGCCATGCAAGAACAAAATGAAATATTGACCAACAATTTCACGGCAGGTTAGTCCAACGGCTGCCGACAGAATCATGATGTTGATTGTTTCCTGGTGCGCAAACGGGCTTGTTGATATTTATCTATTCAACTTATTTGTTTAAGGTTATTTGACCTACTGTTAGATCATCACCTCCATCTTTCAATCACCGTCTGAGTGAAAGCGGTGCTTTTCATCCTTTTTGCACTCACAGTTTCTTTTTGGCCCGATCCCAAGAAATGACCTGCCCTTGGAAGCTTTCAAGATGTACTTTTAGGAGCCTGTATAAAGAAATAATTTGTCCCAAACATCAAAGACCACCACTTTTGCCAACCCTGAGATCTAAACCCAGGACTTAAAAGTCTGCTGACCTTCCAAGTGAGCTAAAACAGAACATGAGGACCTACAGATCCTACTGACCTTTCTGACCGACCAGCAGAGTGATTCATGCTGTTTGTTTGTGCAGCTAAAAACACCCCCGTGAAAATGGTCCATGACGAAGGCTGATGCCAAGAAGCCCACTGCTGCATGTTGGCAGAGTGTCAGTGCCACTGGCAGATGCAGAAAGGCCATTGAAGCTCTTTCACCTAAATAATTGGGGAAATCCCAAATAATGGCTTTGGGCCAGAAGAAGAAGAGTGTGGGAGACCAACATGGCATTTGGAGAAAGATGATGCTGTTGTGCATCATATTGATATCCTAAACATGCCATTGGTATGCTAATCAGACATTCATGACACAAGTAATATCATATAAGATACCACAACGGGGTGATTGATGCAAATCAAAAATGCTTACTTTGAAATAGCTGTGAAATCTTTAACCGTGAATGAACTGAAATGTGACAGACATGGTGTGTGTGAGTACTGTGTGAAGAAAATGTGAGAAAATAACATGTAAAGAACGATGTAGCTAACATTAGCTATCCATCTTTGTTGCTGATACCACAGCAAGCTAACCAGCTGTTTTGAGTGGCGGCTGTCCTTTTCTATTCGGTATCACAGGTTAGTAGCTGTATTGAGAGAGCCCACCATCCATACAGCCATCTGGTGTTCAGATGTTGCCTTTTAAACAAGGAATGGTTGAGGAAAAACATCCACCTTATACCACCACTGGGAGAACCCTACAGTGTCCAGTCCACCGCAAAAATCCCTCTTAACCTTTGGTGAATGATCATGACATTGCACAAGAAATGGTAATGGAGTTAATACAGCGGGAGGTAGATGAAGAGCTCTCTCACACCACAGGAACTGAAGAGAATAACACCAGACAGTCTTCAGTCTGCAAAGTTACTCCATTCAATTACTCCAGCTGTTTGTAATCCAGATCAGTTGTTATGTTTCCTTGAGTCCATCATTTGACAGATCAGAGACTCCTTAAATTAGGTACATTTCAACAGCAACTTCAGATTTCACGCCCAAAGGTAATATTGGTAATATTACCAAGAGTTGCCTAATTGACATGCTCTACTTAACTGTGTAGCTTTGTGTGTTCCTTAAATCAAGAACGTAGTTTTCTTATCAAAAGGCTGCTTATTGAGGTAGTTACAGAAAATTGGTTGGAGGATAAAAATATTCCCTTGGAGATGAATCAGACCCCTTTCATTAAATAAGAGCCTTCCCAGGTGGTTGCACCAATAATGGTATGATGACACCCGGGGCATCTTTTTTCTGATAATGAAAGGGGGAAAACCTGATTCATATTAACCAGAGGATACGAAAAAAAAAAAAAAAAAAATGCTGTACAGTCAAGAGAGCTCCAGGAAGGCCCTCCCAGCAAAACAAAAATAGGTCTGCACACACATGAAAATACTGTCAAAATGATGCAAGTTTACAAATACATAATAATACTAAGAGCTGTGAAGATATCACTAAATTGCGCAGCACCACCTTAGCACATTATTATCTTGATGCTAAGTACATCTAATATTTCTGCCTGACTACAACCCCCAAAATAAATAAGCAAAAATCTGGAATCTATAATAGTCTAAAAGTTGATTTCTAAGTTTGTGTCATGCTAGATTTGTGTTTTAGTAACTAATTGCAGTAGCCTCCGGTCTATGGCTTACCTTGCTCGGCTGCTCTA
The DNA here is from genome assembly GCF_039877785.1 of Chaetodon trifascialis. NCBI lineage: Eukaryota > Metazoa > Chordata > Actinopteri > Chaetodontiformes > Chaetodontidae > Chaetodon > Chaetodon trifascialis. The sequence continues at coordinate 10,694,986 of NC_092075.1, forward strand.
CAAGTTGATCCACTGTCCTACACACCACTAAAGTGCTGAATACCTCAATCACAAACACCTTGATTGAATCTGGACAACATGATAAACCATGATGCGACAAGACATGATTCATTATACTGTCGCTGCTGTGGAGAGTCGAACAGCATCACATGCACGTGAAAACATAAATCACTCCATCCTTGCAGGTCCCGCACATTTACACTTCCCCTTTATTTGCTGCTACAGATTTAAAGCGTCTTCACGTTATTACATTTACATAAACAAACACAACACACTCAGTCACAAGAGACGGCGAAGACGTGCTGCACGAGCCCTGCAGCTGAAACAACTCCTGCTGTCAAAAAGTACTTGAAATACTCCCACTACCTGCAGCTCTTGGCAGGCTGAGTTGAAATTACGTGACCTGATCTTCTAGAGGAAAAGACGAATTATTAAGAATAAGAGCTTGGCTTCACAAGCAGATCCTGCTGTTTTGCATGACCGAATCCAGTGACTTATTGCTAATATAGACAGTCTAGATTTGACTTAAACTGATCTTGCTTGTTATGAATTTGATGTTTTCTCAGGCCTTTCTAAAAATGCTTTTAGTGGTCAGATCTCTCAAGGTTTTCATGATATAATAAGGGTTAAGAACAAAGAAAAAGGATGATTAATATGCTGTTTTTGGCAGCACAAGGTCTTGTTAATGGATGTTTTCTGTTGAGAATATTTCCCAGATCTCCTACAATGAGACAGAGGCACATCTGTGTTAGATTAGAGACAGACCCGTCAGACTTTGGTATGTTAACCCTTCCATTTATTATATTTGCTGTAGCTTTAAGTTGAGTCTTTGAGTTTTGCATATCTTTACAAAGGTTTCATCACTTAACAGCTGCTTTGCATGTTAAGTGTCCCAATTCAGTGATGATGTAAATGAAATATGGCTGTTGTTGACAATGGGACAAGGGGAGTGTAAGGACACAGTCCCATGATTAACATCTTGTAATATCATTAAGCGATATTGTTTGAAACTGTGAATCCTTCTGGACAGCTACAGCAGTAACGACCAGACATTTGTCTCAGACTGCGGAAGAAGCCACATTTAAAAAAAGCAGGGAGGATGATGGAGCATTAAGTGGCCTGTCGGGTGTTTTTTAACCATGTTGTTGTCCAGAAACACAAACATTTCTGCTTTATATTCATCTTTTCTCAAAAGCAGACAGAGGAGGAGGAGAATCTCCAACCACTGTAAATCTGGTCTGGCAAATATTACTCTGTATGTGTACAGTATACATCAGTACACATAGCCATTATAGATCCCTGACAGCTCTGATACAATAACACACACACTTATACTTGTTTACATTGTTGGTGCAGAAAACACTCCATTTGTAAGCACAAAAGAAGACGGCTTTGCATACAAAGTGGAAGACGGTCTCCACTCCACTACAATGCATGATGTCTGGGGGATTCTCCTGCTGGCTGTGATCTATAAATACTGTTCACATCCTCTGTCAGTGATGCACCGAGGAGTGATACAAGCTCGAAGAGACCTCCAAGAGTGTAACTGCTGGGGTAGTCATGACTGTTCAGCCATAAAACGAGAGTCTTATCAGGCTCAGTGCATGTGCAGTTAAAGTGTCTGCCAGTTTACGCTAAGTTATGGTGTGTGTTTCAGTGTAATTAGAACAGGTTTATGTACACCGTCTTAAAGATCTGATCATGTTCATTTATGACTCTGAGCCTACTCGCTTAAATGCAACACAATATTTCTGCCAAAACATTGTTCAACATACATAATCACATGATTGGAGAATACTTTGACCTTGAACACTGAACATGATTAAAACAGAATGAGATAACTTGTTAAACCTTTCTGACATATACTCAATTGAAAACACTACAGAAAAATATATATTTAGTGTTTTACCTCAAAAGCTTCATTGATTTTTGTAAATATATGCTTACTCTGAAACGTGCTACTGGCATCAAATTCAAACAAGTTGGGACAGGAGCATCTAAAGGCTGGGAAAGTTGTGGAATGCTCCAAAAACACCTGTTTGGATCATTCCACAGGTAAACAGGTTGATTGGTAACAGGTGATAGCATCATGATTGGATATGAAAGGGGAATCCTGGAAAGGTTCAGTCGTTCACAAGCAAGGATGGAGCGAGGATCACCACTTTGTGAACACACGATTGCGTAAAGGATATTACTGCAACTGTTGTCTGTAACAGACATAATGGAGAGATTTTAATGTATGTTAGCCAAAGTATCATAGATGTATTCAGGTGTCCCAGTCGTTCATGCGTAATGGCCTGACCTTGGCTCTGGACCTTGGTTTTAATACTGTGCTCAAAAATTGGGAGACATTTGGCTCAGCACAGTTTGTCCACATAGACATTTACAGAAAAGATCTCAGAGAGTGTGACTCTGTCACACAGGGTAAGCACAAACATATTTGTTAAATGGATGTACTCATGAATGTGATTACTGTAATACCACTGGTCTGAATAGCTTAAGCAGCATAGGTGTAGATGGCTGAACAACCCAATGCCCACAGTCACACCTCAAACTAATCTGGTTTTGGATGAGAGTTTTAAAAGCTCAAACATAAACCTAAGCATATGCACCTTTTTAGAGGAGACAGTGGTATAATTGCTGGCACAGTAGTAATGGTTTGAATACATATCAGGGTTTGTGACAAGTGCATGACACAAGGGCGAAGAAAAGGGCAGGAAGCCTTGCCACTGACCCTGCCCACCCAGGCGACCATCTGCTCGAAAAACATTCCCAGGAACCCGCAGATCCATTAAGAGCTGTGAGTGCTTAATCAACCTCCCTAAAGCTCACCCACTATAAACAATCATCTGTCCATTCAGGGCGAATGTCTGTCATCCGCACTACTGTTATTACTAATGTATTGCTACTAATGCCAGAATTTCTCAAGTTTTATTGTGGCCATCGTCTATTTTGGTTACAGCCAATACAGTAAATATTGCAGATATGTTTATGATCCAAATGAAGTGTCAGATTAAAGAACTCAAAGGTTATGAGATGGCAGATTTACAGTTAATCTCCATGGAGTCCTGAGTGTGCCACTGGAGTAATTATCCACGTTGTATTAGTTAATCAGAATTATTAAATTAGTCGATGCACTTTAAATGAAATCTAGTTATTTGTTCCAATTAAATTCAAATGAAACTGCTCACAAAAGTATTTGTTGTAAAGTAAGAAAATCCTCATTAAATGTGAGAATACATAATTCTGCCTCATTAATCTATTTTTAAATGATGAACAGCGTCTTCCTATTATTTTCCATCCCACAGTCATTTGTCTTCCTCCTTAACTTTTAAATGACGTGAGCATCTTTAAAAATGCTACCAAGAGACACATCCAAGGAAATTAAGTCATCAATTGAGGCGCTAATGAGGTACAAATTTTCAGCTTTATTTTTGAATTAAGGCAGAAGACGACATGTGAAGAACACCTCAGTCGAGTACTTATGTTAAGACAATTATTTTTTGTATGGCAAGAGTTTTATGATTACATATGCAAATTAGTTATTATCTAGTCAAGTGTGCTTAAATTTGCATACATTTCCCAAACAGAAATCTGAACTAAAATAAACTCCTAAAGTCCAAAAGAAGACAAGTTATGAAAGCAAAATAGCACAAAATGTCTAAATGGAGCATGAAAAAGCCATGTTTTGCCTGTCGTGTCTCAACTAGGTGTTGACTCATCATCTTGTGGCCATCTGAGAAACTTTCACCAGTTTTATATCCACTTATACCTGTTACTTTAAATCCTTCAGCATTAAAAAAAGTATTCTGTGCATCAGATTTTGCTCAGTGTAACTTTCTGCTCGTTCACTCCCTTTACAGATTCACCTGAAGCTGTAACTGACCTGAACTCTTTAATCCGTTCATAAAGGACGGTGGGTGTCATGCAATGTCCACGGTGTGACACGCGCTGTCTCTGCACAGGATGTGAGGTCCTTTTGTCCTTGTGTGTTTGTGTTTGTCAGTGGGTGCTTGATAGTCAGCACGTCTCTGCAACACTGTCACCAAGAGAAATCTCCACTGATTTCGTCACATAACTCGCTGAGGTTCGTGCTCACTTTTTAGTGATTATTTTGTGGTCTGTGCTTGCAAAAATGAAAACATGTCTTTCTTGGTATCACTTTTTAAGGAGAACATGTTTAGAACTTGTACAGGTGTTATAGTGGAGCCACCATATTGTTTTCTTGGAGACATTGTACAGGTGATACAGAAGGATTTACGTTAAAGTAGCTACTAAAATGGAAATGGGTTATAAAGAAAAAAGTAGTAGTGAGCTGATAATGATAAATCCATACATAATCTGACATTGTTATCTGAACTGCGGCCATCTGGGGCTAATGTCTGAGAAGTTTTCATCTGGGTTTTAAGTTTTGCTAGCTATGGACTGACTGAATAGCATGTTAATGAAGGTATTCTGCTGTTGTTTTGTGTCGTCAGGGCATATTTTTAGATATTTCATAAAGTCAAAATGAAGAAGCAGCATCACTGTGCTCATTTCTAGCTTCAATTGTAAATTAATCTCCCGACGTTTAATATATTGCAGTTCAGTGACGTGTTTGTAATTCTCAGATGATCCCAAACATGTCAAATTACATTGAGTGTGTATATACACACACCTTGCTAGGAGGAAGCTATTACCATAAATATGATTAGGCAGGAGTAATTACACGAGTTGAGCATTCAGAGAACTCCTGCCCCACCGTAATTAAACATCTTGTGGATGAAACAATATTTATAGGCTGAATATCAGACCTCTGTGAAATAAGGAGCAATTTTCATTCAGAACCACTGTACTGCAGCACTGTTCACACACCAGCGACAGCAGCTCCCACACTGTGAGTTAAGGTGGAGCAGCTGTGTAAAGGCTAGCTGGTGGGAGCGGGGAGTTGCTGATTCAAACCATTAGTCCACCTGAGGTTAATCTGAAACTCTCTGACCTCCTTCATCAACAGTTCATCTGCTGGTGGAGCTGCTTCAGAGACAAAAGGTAGAGCACTGTTTAGCCCAGGCACTGGCGAGGTGTGAGGCCATGTAAATGTAGCAGTGCGTTATGTGCTCAGTGAATCTTCCCTGGGTAAATACATTCACGGCTGAATGATCTGCCTCACGATGGTCTGAATATTTAATGGCTCTCAATTAGAAAACTACAGTTTGAAAAGACCCCTCCATTCCCTTAAAAGCTGTATCGCCCGCACAGCCTCTCTGTGACACACAACACTCTCGTCATTTTACTGTTGTTCCAATTCTTGCTTTTCCACAGCCAACCTTTTAATTAAATTTATGTTGTCATTGCAGATAGTGGATTTTCAATGTCAAACGAGTGGCTCAAAGCAAGGGCAGGCAGCCACTTGTGGGGCACAGGCAACCTACAGACAGAAGAAGGGGAAATGGAATTCCCTTTGCATAAAAGACTTCCTGATATCAAATCTGATCTGAGTTATCTCTTTATTGTAGTCTGCCTGGCTTGGCTCCAAATCACTGCCAGCTGTGCTTTCTCATTGTGAGGACCATTTGCCAAAACAAAACCTCCATTCTTAACAGCTATGCTCTACGTTTACTACAGCAGGAACCATAATAATACTCCAATGAATCTTTTAGATGGCCCAAGTGCAACACAGAGCTATTGATGGTCATTTTTATTAATTAACGACTAAATGCAATTCATCAAACAAACCCAAAAGAGATGAGAGGACATAATTTAAGATTCAAAATGAATCAATCTGCCATCTCATTAATGGGCTTCATCTGGCATAGATTTTCTAGAAATGGTGTTGTAATCTACATATTTATGGACTGAAATCTGCCATTCATCACATTCATCATCACTGTTCTCCATTTCAGGCCCCTCTTTCTTTTCTCTCAAGCACAAATGACTCGCAGCAAGTGAAATTAGTCTCACAGGTGCTGCAGATATAACCAGGAGATATGGCATTATGCATACAGATGTTGCTTACTTACAAGTTTGTGACAATGTGCTATGCATGCACACCTTGTGTTGCGGGCTGTATGTGGTGGGAGAGCATGAGGTGTATTAGCAACTTACTGCAGTAACTAGAGGATGGTGTGGAAATTTGATAGTTTGATAGTTATTTTTATGTCTTTTTCCAAAAATCAGAGGCAAAAATATGCAGAAAGCAAGATAAAAATGCATCTCTGACACATTTAAAACCTAAAGGAGAATATGGACACTACTGAGCCTTTTTACAAGCAAAGCTACAGTTTTAGTGCGCAGTCTGGTTTGCGGATCAGGGAAAGAAGCGCACCACGGCTGGAGCTCTCCGGGGTCCTGAACTAGTTCGCCAGGTGGACGCTGCACCTCAACCACAACTGTTAAAATCACAATAAGAACCGGAGACTCACCTTCCACCTCATCCTCAGGCAGGATAACGGGGGTCCGGTAGGAGAGGACATCTGGAATAGTGCAAAGTCCCTTGTACATGAACCTGGTGGTCACAGCACGCACTGGCATTTCTGCGAGGGAAAACCAACAACTGTGTCGCGATCTTCATATAGCCAAGCTCTCCGGAGTTGTTTTTTTTTTTTTCTTGATACAGACCCTTTGCTTGATATCTTTAAACAAAATCTCAAGCCAATGAAACAGGGGAAACCCCTCCGCAAACTTCAACCCTCGGTTTTTTTTTTTTTTTTTTTTTTTTTTAAATATTTTCGATAATGCTGAAATATGAGTAGAATCACCTTCCACTGGGCTGCGCGTTTAAGCAACAATGCAGCTTGGTTTCAGTGCATAGCCTGTGGCAGCCTACTGTAAGCAAGATGTGAAGCAAACAGCCAATGCCTTTTCATAGAAATGACATATGAAACTTTTACTTCATAGCCCGATGAGCGGCGATGCAGCCTGTCTGGACTGTTCCAGGCATTCGCTGGATAAAGCCTTCAATGAGCATCCAGATATTAATTAGCTCATATTAAAATCTTGATGCAAATATTAACATGCTAGTTTGTTCTTCTTCTCTCCACGCGGAGCTCCTGCATTCCAGCAATTAAAAATGATAAACTAATTGAAAAATATTAAATCACAATCGACCCTTCCGCTATTGATCTGACTGACTCCTACACCGCGTCTTGTTCTTTCAAACTGTCTATGCCCGACATAGTCTGCCTCACTTTTCTTCCCCGTTTCGGCATCTTCTCAAAAAAGAAAAACACACGGATCGATGACACGAGAAAAAAAGAAACTGCAGCAGTGACGAGCTGATCCTATCCAGTACACCAGGTACAAACAAAATCTCGAAACATTTCTTTTTCCTGGAGAGCAGCTTCAAGGGAATCCTGGGTGACCCCCCCTTCTCATCTGATACAGACACGCTGTATGAGGCAGCGATCCTCTCTCTCCAGCTGTCTGCTCCAGCCTCATTTGGACTCTCACAAACCACCACCACCACACACACACACACACACACACACACACACACACACACACACACACACACACACACACACACACACACACACACACGCACACACAAGCCTCCACCGTCCTGCTGCTCCTGTCACAGCAGAGTCTGTTGACCGTTCCCAAACTGTCCGCCTGTAATGTGATTATCTTCATTTTCTGCACCCGTCTGTGTGTTAAGTGTTAACACAAGTCAAAATACATTTGGGTGAACAGAAAGGTTTGCATGCTTAATGCATCGAGCAACAAGTGAGGCTCTTGAGCCCTGCTACTTATTTCTTTTACGTTTCAGATCCTAGCTCCTGCTCAGGTCAGAAATTTGTTATAGCAGGCAGGGGGCTAAATGGAAATTGCAGCTGCAAACTGAAAAAATTAAATTAAGCCTCAGGCTACTTGGTACCAAGCACATGTCAGGCATTAAATAAACAGTTCATAACTAAAGATGAATTCAGTGAAATGTAAAATCTAACATTTGAGCTGTGGTTTAGAGAGGCTTATTTTTCAAAGGGAGCCGCCGTCAAAGATCAGCTAGAACCAAATTAATGAAAGAAATTGTTCAACATTTTGGGAAAAACACTTATTTGTTTTCTTGTCAGGTGTCACATGAGGAGATTGCTACCACTCTCATGTCTGTGCAGTATATGTGAGGCTACAATGGAAGCCATTAGCATAGCTTAGAACAGGCTATCAGCAGGTGGCCTGGCATGACCATAGTTAATAAAACATGCCTTCCAGCACCTCTAATGTTCACTAATTTCTCATGGACAGAATCGAACACCTTGTGCCTTCCCATCATCCAACAGGTCTGTAGATGATGAAGTAGGAACAGCTCTCTACTTCATCTTGGAACACCTGGACTCCCCAGGAACATACACCAGGATCTTTCAGCCTTACTGACTTCCTGTCTGATAAGAGGCAGCACGTGAACCTGGGGAGACATGTCTCGGACTCCTGGACCATCAGCACCGGATCCCCCCCTTTCTGCTCCATGCTTCTCCCTGTACGCCCACAGTTGCACCTCCACTCATCAGTCCTTCAAGCTCCTGAAGTTCCTGAATGACACCACCCACAGTGGACTCATCTCTGGTGGGGATGAGTCTGCCCACAGGTGGACCGTCAGCTCCCTCATCACGAAAGCCCGGCTGAGGATGTATTTTCTGTGGCATCTGAAGATGTTCAACCTGCCAAAATCAATAATGGTGCATTTCCACACCACCATCAATTGAGTCCATCCTCATTTGCTTCATCACCATCTGGTAAGCTGCTGCCACTGCCAAGGACAAGGGCAGACTGCAGCGAATCATTCGCTCCGCCGAGAAGGTGATTGGCCGCAATCTGCCATTCATACCCTGAGGCGAGCAGGAAAGACTGTGGCTGACCCCTCCCACCCTGGACACCACCTTTTTGAGACACTGACCCTGATCTCAAGGTAATGTCAAGACTCCAGGAAATCACTGCTCCCAGGAAAGAAATAGTATGTAACCCTCATTAAACAAACAAGATATAACATGTTAACTAGTTATCTTTAGCGGTGCTGGTGGGCAGATTTTGTTCCTTTTTGATGGAACCAGGCTAGTTTCTTCCCCCTGCTTCCAGTATTTACTGTATGCTAAGATAAGCTAATCAGCTGCTGGCTGTCGCTTCATACTTAACTCGAACTTAACATACAGACGGAAGAGTTGTATCTATCTTCTCACCTGAATCTAAAGTTTATTTCCCAATATGTTGAAATGTTCCTTTAAAACACAGAGTTGGTGTTTAAAAGAATGACTCAAAACGACTTCAGCTTATTTACAATATAGAAAGGTGACTGCAGGAGAAACAACTGAAAGCAAAGTCACTTCACTCTCTTCACACGTCACTCGCTTATTAAAGCAGCTTGATCAAATATTAACCTGTTTTCCATGTAAAGACATTTTTTCTTGGAATCTTATGAAGGCCACGAATTGATGGGAGACAAGAAAAACGTAAATCTGACAACAGATTGCAGAACAAATCAGACTTTGCTCATGCAAAAAAAACCCTGTTCCTAATGATGAGCAAGCCCACAGAGAGGGTTATGGGAAGCACACTTATTTGATTATTCAAACCTGAAACAAAGCAGCACGCGCCCTTATTTTTTGTTCAGAATCAGCTGTATGAGTCACTGAAATGTGATCAATGTTCAGTGTGATGCATCTGAAACAGCAAACACAAACATCACCCATTGAGAACGCCTGCATCTTGCATGATGATGCCCCGCGTTAGTATCTTTCCACCCTGGTTCACACAAGATAATCGTGGCGAATGCCGAGAGAGCTGCATGTGGTTCCACTGGTTGGTTCTTCAAGGGTTTAGGACTGACAGATCTATTCCCCTCTAAACGTGAAGGGATTGTCTCTCTCTGCTGCACCTGAGCCTCCCGCCGGCTCTGTACTCAGACAGACAAACTTCTTAAAACTGGAATAACAGGCTTTGTTCTCTCTCAGATCCTACACTACACGATGGATATGTGATGGCTCAGCTTTGGAGGCTTTAATCATTTTCACACAGTCTTTAAAACTGTGGAACCACATGGTGAATAGTAGCACAGACATCAGGTAATTTTTTTACCCAAGGCAGTAATTTGCTGCTCTAAAAAGAAGTTGATGGTAATGATTTTGGAAAATGTCAGCATACTGGTCAAATCTAAAGCTTGTGCTTGTGTGCAGCAAACAGAATAATGTCCAAACACATGCACTGCGTGCGTGAGTATTTAATAGCACAAATTTTTAAATGAGCATACAACACATGCAGCTATATTAGAAAGCTGAAAAGCTCAATAAAACAGCAAGAACACAAATGGGAGGATAACGTTCACAAAAATGGCAAAATGTGAAAAAATCTAGAAATTCAAAACAAGACTGTCCTTTAATTTGCACGACAGCCAAACGCAGATGTTTCTTTTCCTCTGGGTGAGCCAGGGAAGTCTCTGTGAGTAGCTCAGTCACTCCCAAACTCCTCACACCCAAACTTGCCAATATTTTATGAATTGGGAGCGTCAGCTGCATACTGCAATCGAAGGCTGTACAGTTGCAGCTGTAAGTAGAAGGCAAATACATGCCTCCCAGGGTGAAAAGGGAGCCACGGTGGTCATTCAGTGGGGAGAGGATCATCCCAGCCTGAGGGCTGGCGCTGGTCAGGAGCACCTCAGTCCTGCCATCCATCCTATCATCATCAAATTAAGCCTCTAGGGAGGGCTGAGGCTTGTCTGCAGAGGCAACAGACCTGAAAGCAGGAAGGTAAGAGACATCAAAACCACAGCTGCTGACATCCAGGAAGTCAAGATGGAAATATTCAGCGCTGGATGGAGGAAATCTCTTCTAAATTCAAGGACTGATTCCTGCAGTCAGTCCAGAGGGCCCAGACAAGCACAGCAGGAAGGATGAGGATCACCAACCACCACAGGACCACTACGGCCCCAGACATGTAATCCGTCTTCATTTTTTCTGCCACGATTGGATAAGATTTGGAGAAATCCATAGAAATCCATATTTTACAGTCAAACTTGAATGTGTGTTGTCTGGTGACGTAAATATATTTTAGACCGGTCTATAGTATTAGGCTGTGTCTAAAATTTGCTCTTATTAATCTAAAGTTAGACAGTTTAACAAAAATAAAGATCTATTTACTCTATTTCAAGCCTGAAAAGTTAGCCACCCTTCCCCCAGGCTAACTAAGAGCCATGTTTCCATGGTAACAATCGGTGGCACCTGCTGACCAGTGGCACCAAATGACAAAAAAGAGCAAAACACGGCTCATGATTTGTGGTTGTGGAGCGAGTAATGAGAAGGGAGAAAGAGACCACAGAAACCTGTTGGAAATACACAGCAATGAGGACATCAGTCGTTTTTGTCGTCCAGGGAGAAACGACATCCTGAGCCCGACTGACCGTCCAGCCCTGCCGCAATGAGAAACCTGCTCCCAGCTCTGCTACAGCCTGGCACTGCACTGATATTTTATACTACTGGACCTTTTTTGTATTGTTACCCTTCGTTGAAGTGCTCCCATGAAACGTCTTGTAGCTGTAACTTGATTTACTTTGTGCAACAGATGAACTTAAGTCTGATGTCCCAGATCTTAAACATGGTAGACGATCCACGATCGCATGGTCAGACGTCTCTTCGGAGTAATATCTGCCTGTCTGTTTGCGCTTTTCAGGCATAATTACTTGATATTCACAGACAGCTGCGTGTCTCCAAGGAGATGTCTAACTATCTACTTGTAATGAGATTCATATTTAACTTATGGAAACACGGGTCATTTTTAAGATAAACAAACTGGAACGGCGTTTTCCCTCCATGGCAAATGTAATCTATAAAACTAACAGTGCAGAGAGAAGTTTCCAAAATCTCATCAATGGCACCTACATCAAAACAGCTTACCGTCAAAGATTCATTTGGGATTATTGATTGCTTTTGTAATTGACTAAAGAACCCTTGGTTTCAGAGACTATGAGGCCGCACCACAGACAGCCTTTATGTGATCAGAATTGTAACAGCTCCGCAAAGAAAAGTGTCAGATACCTATATGTCTTTTACTTTTTTCTCAATTTGTTTGAGGTTTAGCATGGAAAGTGCTTTGGCTTATCACTGCAATACCTCTCTGACAGAGCTACCAGTCAGCGGAGAGCTTAGTCGAGTCAGCTTCATTTATATAGCCCAAAATCACAAATATGATTAAGCCAAGGGAGTCAGGAGGAGCAACAGAGGAGGGATCGGTCCTGTAGGATGTGGGACGCACATGCAGATGTCATGTAGAGTGGACGTAAAACAACAATAGCAACATTAATATATGAAGATGATGAAATAATTGAAAGAATTTTTATTCTTGAATCCAGAAAATCGTGCATTTTAGCATATGTTGTGATAGTGAGAACTAAGTCTGATATATATTCACAAACCTTTGGAGATACATGGTTTTTATAGGACAGTGCCTCTGCCTTTTAAACACATACACTCTCTCAGTTATATGTATTACATATTTTCTCACTGTTTATACAGAAAATGTGATGAAATCTCAGGCAAAATAGCTCGCTGAATATTTGCTCAAGATAAAAATTGCCACACTCAATACATTATAACAAACAATGGAAAATTATAATAAGTATTCTCTAGCAGAGAGTATTCAGAGTATAGGGTGCAGGCAGGGTGATACATATAAAAAAGGCTCGTATTGACAGGAAAGGATGTGTGATTTTCATGATTCACCACCATAAAACAGGCTCTTAAGATGTCAGTGTAGATGACACATGTCTTAATCCCCACTGATGGTGTTTTTTCTGGATGGACGTGCGGCTCTCTATTAAATTCTTCTTGAGGTCACCTTGTTACACTTATCTATTAACAAAAGGGGTCCTTCAACTGTCCTTCAAAACATGCTCATTATTATTTTTACGGTTTTGGGTCAAAGATGCATTAAGAAATGACCTGACACATGAATTTCAGCCATTTCTGTTACATTGTTGGCCTCGCTATCGTTTTCACCATCATGCTCTGTGAGCTGCAAGTGTAATTGGCAATTAGACATTGGCGTACAACATGGGCTGTAATGCACAGTGATTCATGAATATTTGATAATAAAATGCATGATCACAATTCACATTCACCACAAGCACTTGCTCTGGCTCTGTCAGCCTCCCTGACACTAATTTGTCCTTGGCCCGGTCAGACTGTACCACTCACCAGTTTATACATGACCCTCCTCAAACAGGGTTATGATGTCATCATGCTGTATGACCTTGTCAGTTAAAATGTGATGAAAACAGGCATTTGTTGAATGTATTAGGCATTGCTTTTAATACCTCTTCCAGCCGAAAGACACCAGGCCAGACCGCAACATACTGTACTGAGCTCAGAAGGCAAACTTATCGCTTGTTTTTCTAGAACTGACAATCAGACATTTGGGTATTGTCTGCAGCCTGTTTGCAGTGTTACTGTATCATTCTCTGTTCACATCTGTGACAGCAGATTATGATGGATTCCTTAAATTACCTGTTGCTGTGGCAGATGGCACGCTTTGTCATTAACAGCAATCGTGAGAATTCCCTGGCATCCTGATGAAATATTCATCATGAATCTTCATGGCCAATAGCGATGTAATTCATTTCTTCTCGCACCCTGTGAGGCCCAAATGAGGGCCAGAAGAGCACCTAAAAGTGCTTATTGAATTTTTACATCATCGAGTATTCAAGTGATGTATTAAAATATAATGAGAACAGTAACTGCTGCACCCTTTTGAATATCTTTGACTGCCAGGGGGCACATCCTGGTACTGATGAAGAATGGCATAGAAATCTGATTGGCCACTCCTGGTGCAACCCCTAAAGGTTACACTGAAGGAAATCCAGACAATTACCATCAACAATGGCAATTCATCTACAGTAGAAGTATCTAACAAATATCAAATGTTATATATGAAAATGGTCTATAAAAACAATCACAAAAAACACGACACTGGTATTAATTAGTTTTTAGCGGTTGCTTATTTACACATGCAGCATTCATGGAGCATCAGTATCATTCTTTTAGAGTCAGGTTTCTGTCCATCTGGAGAATGAGGGTCACTATTCATTGTCTTTTAGCTCTGTTTTTGGTCTCCACCGAGTCCTTGTGAAACATCTGGCTAGTTCGCTGCTAAATGTTCCACCATGCTCACGATGAACTTCACTAACTATGTCTGCCTTCGTATGGTGCTGGGCAGGTAGTGTACAGTTTGTTTTTAGAGCTTTTCCACAGAAACCAGCTGCCTACTGTGGCCTGAAACAACACCATTAGAGGGCGACAGTGAACCAAAACAGATAACAAATGAGTTTAGTTCCTGAAACTCTCTGAAGGGCAGTGGGAACCTACAAATGAGGTGAGACTTATCTCAGGGTTTGTCAGCACAAGTGACCCCAACAACATTATACATAGTCATTTGATCCATAGTTAATATTAGGATATCCATCATATTCAGCTTTAATAATCTGAAATTTTAATTTTACCTCAGGCACAGTGTTTGGTTCATTCTTTTCAACATATAAAAAAAGCCACTCTGGTGGTATGAAATCCTTTTTTTTTTGCCCATTCAGCAGCAAAGAAGCACATACTGTGCTAATACACTGACAGAACTGGATTCTCATATTTCTTATGCTGACAATGCAAACTTGGAATGAATAAATATGATGTAAGATCCATTAATACAATATAAACAGCCAGTATACAAACTGTCTGTCATACCTGGTGGTTCCCTGTTTCAGTTTGGTGGCAGGTATAAATAAATTGTCACCAGATGATGTTGAACAGACCATCAACAACAACACAGCTGTTTTCTCATGTTGTCTGGAGGACAGATTGTTGATGCCACCTCTATCCTGCTATCTTTACCTCGTCCGTTTAATCCTACAATCAGGAAAACATGGGTACTGCCCCCCCCCCAGCAGACACAAAAACATCCTGACAGGTGGAAAACAGCTCTAAGGGTACCTTCATGTTCAATAGCAAGGCCCTGTTGGAAGACAGGCCTCTTGGGAAAGATCTGGAGAGAATACCCAGGAAATAAAAGCTCTCTGCTGCTCTTTCATTATGTTTCTTTTATTTGAGTTTTACCCTTTTCCACAGTCACGTACACAGTAACACCTTTTCATTATTAAATAAAACTGGTCATCAAGCTGTTCAGCTCATTTCACACTGCTTGGATATTGTCTTCACATTGAGTGGAAACAATGAATACCCACTTATTTCCCACTTTATGTGAGTGAAAATCACGGGCTGCTGTACACGCACAATAAAATCGTTTCCTTTTCTTTTTAATTCCAATATCCAGTCAGTTTCTCCTCTATATCCCTGGAGCTGATACAGGGCTTACCCACTAGGGATTAAAGATTTTAGCTCATTTTACACATGATAGAAGAAAGATTTCTCTTCGCCATTTTCTGGTAAAACTTTTCACTTCTCTTTCCACTTTTATAGTGTAACAAACCGACTGAAACATTACATTTGACTGAAAACTCACTCTTCATTTATTGTGGACTGCTGCTGAAGCATAATGTCTTTGTGCCACACAACAGCAAATCATTGCACACGCTGTTTCCTCGATGAACATTTTACCATCAGGACAAGTTATTGGACTGAGTGGAGTCCATCTTCATATCCCGCTGCATCTAGGAATTAAACATTAACAGTGGTTAATATCTCTCACCAAGAATGAGCATTAAGTGCACATTCATCACATAGTCTGACTGCACATACGGAGCTCTATGACTTTCAGTTAACATAAATAAATAAATGCATGAATTCTCCTGCTAGCTTTATTGTGCCACAGTCTAATCCCAGGATAAAATGCCAGGATCCACCTTGCGGCTAGAAAAAGTTTTACACAAACAATAAAGTGTAAATAATCATTCCCTTCGCAGTTACATGCCATGAATAATAGAAATAATCTATGCGTATGTAGATAAAAACCATCAGCAGCTTCCACTGCAACTTGCAATTATCATATCAAGTTGTTTATCCGTTTGCTATGTTACATGTGCATTGGTTGGCACAGAAATGCAGCTAACTTTTGCCCTCTGTTCAGTCATGGAAGCCTTCGAGCAGGTCATTAGCCGCAGATAGTGACACAGTGGTCGGTGGCTCAGTGTTCACTATACACCGGGGGGTGACCATCAATCAGGGCGAGAGGCACAGCAGACTGACAGCTGCTTGATGGGTGATGACACTAAATATGCTGTCATTCAGCCAGAGACTGAAGCCAGGCTCGGTCAGCGAGCCTTGTTAGATGACAGAAGCGCTTCCACCGCCACATTTCCTGATGGAATAATCGTATGGCAGGAAGATGTATGTATGCGTTCTGCATTTCACACACACCGTTTCTCCAGCAAAATCCCTCAGCATCCCTGTAAAGCTTGGAGCAGAATATTCAGGAGAAGCTCTTAAATTGTCTTGGATTCCATTAAATGGGGTCCATAGTTGCTGTGAGGTGTAGAGAGTCGTGCTTTTGAATTCACGCTGCCATAAGCAAGGTCAAGGATAATGGATCTCTTTGTGTATTTTACCCCTTTGTCCACCATCTCATACTTGCGGCAAAATCTGCCCAAAACTGTGACCTTGAGGCTAAACTGTTAGCCCTTGGGGATCTTGTCTTGCACTAAAGTCAATTATGTTGCGCTAATGCATTATGTTAGGTAGCATTCCCCAGACAATCAGTCATTGTCTGCTGAAGCTGGTTGCACTAGCTCATCCCCTCATCTCCCATTCCATTACACTGCAGCCCAGGTGGGGATCTGTGTAAGGACCATTCCCGTTTCCAACAAGGTCACCCTGCACTGTGAATGGACAGTCCCATGTTTATTTCCGATTGCACGACTCAGGATCAGTTACAGAAATTTTTAATCTTTGCAGAGGGATCTCCTTCACGGACAGGGTGTTCAGCTGGGTGATTTTCTCAAGGTTTCTACGAATAAACTCCCTAAAAAATGAAAAGATTTTTTATCCTATACAGGATGAAGATGATTTTTCTTTTCAGAATTACACGGTGCTAATGAAACCTCTGCCGTTCAGTCTAGATGCGACAATAGCGTCTCACACTTTGTATAATAATATCACATGTAGCTGGTCGATTGGGTCAGAAAATGAGCTTTTACAAAAGGAGCATTACGAGTCTAGTCACAACAGTGCTTTGAAAATCCAGATCAATACCATTTCTGTGACCAATTTTACAGTTCTGCGGGTCGGTTGCCCCTGGAGTAATAAAGCTGTTTTCTCCACACATCCTTCAGTCGTTGCTGTTCAGTCACTGGTGGCAGTATCAAAGCAATACGTTTGATAATCCTGTGAGCATGTCAGCCTCTTGTGGTCTGCAGTTGATTAACGTGGTCATGATGGCTTTAAGGAGACGTGCAGAAAATTCAAGAACGTTGAATTGCAAGATCATTTTTGGTTCACAGTTTCTGTCTTTGACTGATAGTGTGGCCGAGCCTTTGTTTTCCACGATTAGAAGAAATGCCACAAGATCTTAAGGAGACTTTTGCAATAGCTGGTTGGGTCAGGTACCACCTCCTGTTTTTAATCTTGATGGGTCAGCAGTGTCTCAAAAGAAGGGTTTTTTGAACAGATGGTGAGTTTGTACAGGGTCAGTAGTGATCCTTCCTGCCCTCCCCTTTGTCCTCATGCCATCCAGATCCTGTATGTAGTCAGCTGACAGGCAATCACCAGCGTAAAAGACCAGATATCACATTGTTGTCCTTGAACTGGACCAAGATGTGGCAATACTTATGACTGTGACTATTTTGAGAGACTGAACCAAGGTGGTTTGTTTACATTTTCGACCATGAGCTGCGCTGTTGAGCAATAATTCGAGCCTCACATTGTCTTCATGTTTGTTGTACCAGCACATCTACAGTATGAGGATGTACATGCACATCACGAGCATGGCGGCAATGTAATATTGTCAGCTGGTGCAGCTAATGTGCTGTAAAAATGTAACAGTGCACCAATAAAAGAGAATAAGAAAACCACAGGCTGATGTAAACAATGCAGAGGTTTAGAAAAAGGCTTTTACAAATGTTTTATGAGGTTTGCAATGGGTGTGTTGTTAGGCCTTAAGGCCTTCTAACACACACAATGCATTTTGTTGGGAAACACTGAACATAAAGAAAACCATCTTTGTTTACAATGAAAACTCCACAGGGCAACTTCAAGTCTGTTGCATCTTCATTTTCAGAGAATGAACATCCTCTGGCTGGATTTCTTAATGAAGCGGCAGATGCTCTCATCCAATTTGAAGGGTTTCTAGAACCCAGGAAGCCGCGATAACTGCCTTCCTCCTGTCAGAATATCCAATATAAAGCAGATAACTGCAGGATTGTCATTCAGTTAGAGTTTACTAAGATGCCTCTCCAGGATGATGAGTTTGGTTGTGAAACAAAACAAACAATTATCCGCATAACTCCATTACACACTGACAGATTTGTGCTGATGATCAATCATCATGTCTGTGTGAGATTTCAGACAAAGCAGCGTCAGTGTGAACATCACAGGAAGGATGATTTAAAGCAGGTACCCTAAATATACCTTTAATGCCCCTCTCTGCCACATAAGATGGACTAAAAGCACTTCAGTTTTTTGAATAGGATGTGATGGCGTGCCATACAAATCAGCACTACTACACTTTCCAGTAAAAAGACAATTGAAAGCTGTCATTGAATTTCTAGGGATGTAAGCACTTTTGGAAACTTCCTTCTTGCTGCTCGTTCCCACCAACAGGATGATCTAATGATGTAATATCTCTGACATTGGCAGTTTTGCAACTTTTTCATGTTCCTCTTTCTTTATTTTTCCATCTCTGGGACCAAAACATATTTAGCTAATGATGTGTTTCTCAAGAAATGCAAGCTAACTCACACGTGCAGCAATAAGTCTGGACATATGTCAGTGGACTCATCTCCGCTGCTTGTTTTTATATGAAACGCTCTGCAACAGTGTGGTGAAAAGCGAACATACTAATTTACATTGCCATATACGGAGAGTCTCATCTCTCAAGTCTGGTTTTCTTTAAATTTCCTTAAAAGTTTAAAAGTTACCTTGGTCATGTGTGTGTGAGTGCATGTGTGTGAGCAGCCTCCCAATTAATTGATACAAAGCCCCCACAGAAGTGTCTGCAGCTCAACGCACAGGCAGAGCAGGCTGAGTAGAAGCAGAGTTTACTGAGTAGATAGTCAGAGCCTTATTCATTAGTGTAACAGACAAGCAGTCAGACAAGCCAAGCAAGTCTAAAGGGACTTAGTAGACAAAAATCTAAAAGGAAGGCAAGCCTCCAAACTAAGTTAGACCTGCAGGCTGGATACAAAACGGGGCTGCAGCACTTGGACGAGAAACCCCAACAGACAACTCAACACAGTTCTGGGTATGAAGGGCAGGCACAGGATTTATGCTAGAGGAGCTAATGAAGGGGAATGAGGAGCAGGTGAGCTGATGGGTGTGGCAATCGGGTGAAAGTGAAAAAAGCTGCTGGGAAATTATGAGCTGCAAATAAATACCTTGAAGATGTGTGCAAATAGGAAGAATTTAAGTCTTAATGGCACCCACATCAACTCCTTCAAGGCAGAAGGTTCATTTACAACATAGGGTTGTTAACAAAGTGTTAGTTTGTTCAGTTTTTCAGGTTGATATGATTAAAAATACAGTAAAATAAAGAAAATTAGCTGAGCTATACCTTTTTGATGGTGTTTTTTATGTGTCTGTATTACACTTTGAATACTCTGAATATGCATTTTTGATTTTGTATGAGACGCTTCACAGACTTGACACATTACCGTGTTGGAGAGATGTGCTTGTGTGTTTCTATGACCTTTGTGGACTGTGTTGTCTGGATCATTCAAGCTCATTGCAGGGTCTCTGTTGGCAAACCCGTCCCAGGTGGGCTTCCAGACAAACAAGAAGAAGGTGTCCCACCTCAACAGGACAGGGTTGCTCATCACCTGCAGGGAGTATTGGTTGACTGCACCGCAGCTCCAGAAGCTGGCTCTGGGTACGTTGTACATCCCCTCTCTGGGGGCTGAGGAGACGTGCAGGACATACAGTGCTAATGTCTACACAGAAGGTGCCGAGGTGGAACAAAGCTGCTGGAAAAGGGACTGAACTCATGGTTAAAGGATTACTGTTAGGGGAGCTGGATGGATGCATACAGTATACTAATCTTTACAGTATGCTAGACATCAGGAAATAATATGTTACTTGCTAAATATCAATCAAACTGCAACTTCAGTATGCCACTGCTATTTAATCATAACAAAGACACTAATGTTCCTCCAAAAAAAAAAAAAAAAAAATTAAAAATGTGCAAACATAATGGATATGCAAAAATGGAAATGTGCTAAAGAAATCATTTGGGGGGCTGGAGTACACCTCCACCACTGCAGACGTTTGGTTTGTCTGCAACAAAAGCTGAAAGAAAAGCTATGAGCACATTACCAGCAGCAGCTATTCAAAGTATATATTTATAGAGTAACTAAAAAGATACTTACTGCAGTAATGCATTACTTTTAATTGACACAACTCTGAAAATCAAGTTTTTTTAGTGTGCAGAATTATTCTGTAGTGTGGATTTGGGACAGAGCTGCTGACATGAGCCAGCGGGTGCAGGAAGAGCAGTGGTGTAACTAATAACATTAATGAAGTCTCTGTTCTATTCAAGTGTCCCTCTAAGTCAGGGCGGCGAGCCAGCGGGCACAATAACAGGACCCTGAAAGTGAAGCAGCTAAAAAGAATCAAGCCAACATTAATTTTAGGATTTACACCTTTGCTTTTCCTAATGTGATGTGTCCGTGTCAGTGTCAGTAGACTTTTAAAGGCTCTGCACATCCACACAGGTGGTTTCAGTTACTTTCATGCTCAGTAGGTGCATGAACTAAATCTAGCTGTGTCCTACACAGCAACTAAAAGATAGAAGATGGTTTTATGCATGTGGTTCCCACCGGACAAAATTATCATCCTTAAATGAAAATAAATTCTACTCAAATAAGACAAAATGCACACACAGTTGATGTTTTAATGTGCTGTTGATGGACCCCACAGTGCACAAATGGAATAAAAACACTTCTCACAGCTGCAAAATATTGAAATAAATTAGCGATGGTGGTGAAACCCTGTGACACAAAAACGTATTAAAAATGTCATTAAATGGGAGACACATTTTGGTTATTGGCTGTGTCATTCCAAGGTTGCGGTTTGCTTATCATCGTTTCCTGTGAGAACAAAAGAGTAAAGTGCATTGATCTCTTGTATACTAGCTGCAAAAAGTGAAGTACTAAAGAAAAGAGAATTCAGAGCATGGTGGGCCTTCATCAATTCTTTAATCAGCCAAAATAATTAAAAACACCTGTATAACTGAATGAGTGGTGGATGGTGGCTTCCGTGCTTTGGCTCTAAGTGGTGAAAGCCATATTTCACATCATCAAACATCATCTTGTGCTGGCATCAAATTCAAAACATTTCTCTTTGTGTGTATTAAATCTCCTAGGCTTTGAACAACTAAAAGAACCAAAGACAGCCGCAGGATGTGTTCTATTAAATGACTTTTAATGTTCATGTTTAATTTTCATCTTTGAGTTATTGCCTTTAAATGATCGTCTCCTCAGAAATGAGCCATAAAACATTAAATTGCCTTTCACATTGCAAGGATCCCTCTGGCTATCGGCACCACGATTTGCTTTGCTGTTTGGCCCGACAAGGACATTCCCCATATTTAATTTTGCCTCTTATCATAGTCAGCAATCACGTCCTCTTGATGCAGATCTCATCAGAGACAAAACAGCAAAAACTCTCTTTGAAGGACAATGACTTAACAATTTTACCCATCTGTTGGAAAAGACATTATCAAGGAAACCAGGCTGTGAAAATGAACGTACAGAAATGTCTATATGAGCAGGATGAAAGTAAAATTTTTCCTGTTGTAAGAGCATCAACAACCCTCTTGTTTTTGTCTCAAAGAGCCAAAAAGTAAACTGTGATCTTTGGTGGATTTAGCTGCATCTATGAGCCCTGTTCCTCTTTTATTATCCCCCAAATCTCTCACTGATGTTAGCAGAAACACCTGTGCCTCCTCTATCCTCAGGCCTGTTTTTGATGGTTTCTCTTGAAATATGTCTGAGGAAGAGAAACTCTAAGAGCAAGAGAGAAAACGCTTTGTCATGGCTTCAGAGTTAGAGATGACCTCTCAAATTAACTGTTTCCATTAATTTTCTTTAACTGGCCGTGTAATTACGTACTTTGGGTTTCTTTTATCTCGCTTTTCTAAAGCTGTCTTCCTGTTTCAACACTCGCCGTCTTTGTCAAAGAGATTTAATTGGAAAATGAAACATTGTTTAGATTCAAACACCGGATTCTCCACAAAGACGTTATTGTGCGTTACTGTACCATTTGATTAACCTCTTCTTTCTGCTTTAGCGGAGCGCGTTCTGCTTCAGCTGTGGCTGTGTCCAATCTCTTCCCACCATCTTCTGTACTCTCTTGCCCTTCAAGCAAGACCAATTCATGTTTCCATCCTGTTAACTCTGCTGTCATCTCTCTCTTCATCTGTCCCCTCTATCTCGCCCTCTTTGGCTTTCAAACTTGGCCCTTTTTCTTCAGTTTTAGCCTCTGACTTCATCAAGTCAACTCGGAGCAGAGTCCAAAATGCCAACCGGATTCATAAAGAAACAGCTTGACATCCTGGAAATATGCTCATTTGCTTTCTTGTGGAGAGTTAGATGAGAAGATCGATACCACTCTCAAGTCTGTACACTAAAGATGTCCGCAGCTACAGCCGGCAGACGCTTATCTTTGCATAAATTCTGTAAGAGAGAGGAAACAGATAACCTCCAAAGGTAAGAGTTAACATGTTCTATCTTGTTTGTTCAATAAAAACTGAAACCACCTGGCCTACAAAGACTCCAGGACATTACTCCCTGTAAAACCACAAACTCTCAGTTTCACATTTTATTTATTTATATGGATTAAACCAACAGTAAGGTGTTTATTTGTAAGATTTATACTCGCTGTTAGGTGGATTCTGTTACTTTTGAACTGGCCTGGGTATGATTAAAAAATGTCTTTCCCCTCAAAAACTGCAAGAGCAGAAAATTACTGGAACAACTTTCAGAAATCTTCATGTGCAAGATGGTTGAGAAAAATTAACAAAACACCTGCACAAATGTGATTCATATTTTCAAAGTAGAAGTCGAACACAGCTATGGACTATGAGTAGCAGATGCCTCAACTAAAATTTAGAGCAGACGTGCAGTTTAATTGTCAGTTTCAGCACAGCCAGAGCAGAAAACACTGCACACTAATTTGCTTGTGTTTCTTGGCATCAGCCTGTATCTCCAGAGAGCTGCTAGCTTGCAGTAGCTACACAGCAGGGACAGACTGAACAAAGCAGAATCCACACAATGCTCAGCCCATTCCCAGGACTTTACTTCTTGTGACCTCAGATAAAGTCTTGTCAACAACAAACCGAGAGCACAGATCAGTGTGCAACTGTTACTTTTACTTCAAGACAACCAGGCCTGTGAGCTACCCCGAAACCGGGAGACTCGTTGATTCCCAACAGTCCTGTAAACTGCAGCAGGTGGACATAATCTAACTTTTCCATTCGTGCTGCAGTTAACACCACTCGAGATGGCTATTGATGCCAGCTATGTTTCATTTAGAATAAAAATGACATTTTTGTGGTTATAGACATCTTACACGTCATGCATAAATGAAAAGTACTTAAATCTAATTTATTTGACATATCACACAGCCCTACTTTGGACAAAGTCAAGATAGATGATTCCCAATGTTTCCAGTTTTTATGCTAGGCTAAGCTAATCGCCAGCTTGCTGCAGGCATTAGAGCCGTATCAATTTTCTCATCTCACTCCCATCAAGATGGCAAATAAGCATATTTCTCATTCAATTTCTTTAAAGCTGTTGATTGAATGTATCAGAAACAGACAGGAGCCTCCTATGAAACAGGGATCAGGTGCTACATGTAGATCACCAGAAACTTTAAAGAGGGACATGTTAGCACTTAAGCATGGCAAAATGTCTCACTGAAACTTTTGGTTGACAAATCATCAAAAAGCTGGACACTTTCTCCGACATCTTGGATAAGGACAAGAGTTCAGAGATGGGCACAGACTCTTTTAAGGCGAGACAAGAGCAGATGGAGCAGAGCCAGAGGTGAAGGAGCTATTTATGAGTGACAAGATACTGGGGCACGCCTAAATTTGTTGCCACTTTGAGCAGCTGTGTGGTGACAGCGTCTCGAGGAAAGACAGAGGAATTCAAATGAGAGGTCATTTCATGTGAGAAATGATCTCTTTGAGAATGTCTGTGGATACAGGAGCAAATGTGTTCATATCAGCCTCTGAATCACAGATATTACAGAAGGAAAATGTCTCAGTCCTCAGCGGAACCGCAGAGTATATAGAGTTTGAACAACTTGGGTGATGTTATTCAGAAAAAAATGATGTGTAGTCAATACGGACAGCATATTTACTGGGTTATGTTTCCTATATTCTCTCCTACATTTCAGCTCTCCAGCAGGGCTGACCCATAAAGTGCCATGTTGACCTACATTCCCAGATCCGCCATGTAAGCACTCAATTGTGTAAGTGGAGAATTAGGTCACGAAATACTTCTGTCTTGGCCAGGAAAGATCAGAGGATGATCCATCTGAGCAGAATACCAAGTTACATAATTTTGACTCTGATCCCAGGGCAACAGAAGTAAAAGGCAATATCATATTGCTGCATTAAACATTTCAGTTACCATTAAAACTGCACACAAGCCACTGAGGGCATTTGCAAAAACTATTAGATATACAAAAATGTGCAAATTGGAGAAGGATTGATAAGAAAAAGATGATTATTTTTCACAAATCCTGACCTACTAAAACATGAAAGTTTTCTTTCAATCTAGTGCAGAAAGCCCTGGCTGTGATGTTACAAGAAGACAATATTAAGGATCATGGTATTTGAATATTTATTTGTCTGATAAGCTATCGATTATCGAGATTTGGAAGGTAATGTTGCTTAACGTGAAAAAAGGGCTGATGAGGAGGTTAACACATCAATAATCTGCACGGTTATTTCCCATGTGTGATGTCCTCCGAGTCAGAATCCTATTGGACTGATCCGTGCATTCCATGTATCTAAGTCACCCTCTAATAGGCACCCAATTTCATGGAAATTAAAAGGATTGCTTCCTTTTGAAATGTAAATTGGGTATGCAGATTTGGGCTGAATCAAAATCTGCCTCCCTAGTTGACACAGAGTGAAATAAGCTTTTCATGACCCGTTACGTCTGTGCCAGTTGTCGACTCCACACTCATTAAGGATCGGACACAACTCCAGGACAATTTGATCAGGGTGGAAGCGGCATCATAATCATTGCTTACCAAAACAAGTCATAGGCTTCAAAATGATAGTCTTTGGTTGCAGTTGACAGCTACTGTCTGAAAAGGAATAATTTTCACACATCTCTGTGTTGAAGGTGGATATAAACTCAACATTTTCCTCTAATAAGACATTAGGCATTCTACAATTAATCACTGTCTTGGCAAGCCTGTACACACCTGAAAGTTTCTGTCATATACAGAACTCCCTCTCCCCATATTGTCATGAATTGTCAGGCCTCCTCGGATTAACCAAATAAAATCTGTTTATTTAATGCAACACTTCAGTCTCAGTGTGGATTCTCTCGATAATGAGTTGTGTGTCTCGGTTGTAGTTTTGAATAGGAAACAACTTCCCTTTAACTATTGGCGGACAAACAACAGTTTAATTTTGGAGATAATTTGACAAAATCAGTGAACAATTTCATGTCCTCAGATCTGGTTCAAGCTCATTCTTGAGAGGAGTTTCCATGCATATATTACTGTTCGTGCATATAAAACAAACCTTTCTTTCTTTCTTTCTTTCTTTCTTTCTTTCTTTCTTTCTTTCTTTCTTTCTTTCTTTCTTTCTTTCTTTCTTTCACATATTTAGCAGGTTATTCCTGATGAATACCCTGCTATTAATTTCATTGTGTGTATTGTACACCCTGCAATCGTAACAGTGATTGCCATCTGTGTGACACTTGATATTCCACTCATGCCTGCCTGCTTCCTTCCAGTGAGCGGACAGTCAGCTCACAGCAAAGTGATTTCCAAACTAGACAATTCTATGCGCTCATTAATCTATCAGCGGGGAGATCTTTAAAAGATCCACATCTGTCTGTCTCAGCTTGACTGGAACTGTGAAGCTCTGAGTTTTCCAACTGCGTCATGTGATGTTTTTGAACATCACTTTAGTAAATTAAACGTATTTCCATTGTAGGATACTTTAGGCTAAAAGCTAAAGCACAAATCTGAAAATGTTCAGCATTCATTATCAGCCCTGCTGACCTTGGCCTTGGGTCAGGGAGCAGCAGAGGTCTGGAGATGACCCAGAGACGCTCTCTCTGGATTCACACACCATAGCAATAAATTAATCACCTTTCCTCTTTATGTCAAAACAGGAGCTGGGATGTCAAAAAAAGCTCTGTGCAGCACTCAGGGTGCCGTGAAAGTGGGTCAGGTAAAAACTCTGTCTTTGCTAATGAAGTCCCTGTGCACTGGGCCTCACACCTGCACAGTTTCAATTACCACAGTGAAACAGGACGGGAAATCCCGACAGCGCCGGTCCAGCCAGTAGACACACAGGCGAAGCAGATGCGGCAGTGTAATGTTGTTAATCTACATTACGAACAGGAGTGAAATGCATCCGCTTTGAATGAGCTGCATGCTCTGTCTGGACACTTATTTATATGAAGATTACTTTAGGAAGTTTCTGTCTAATTTATTGCAAGACAATTTATGCATTTATGTATTTATGCATGGTTTTCTGTGTTCATTTCCGAGTCAAGAGTTTATTTACTTATTTGCTTATAAATATTTTTGCTACAGTCAGGCCCACTTTGGATTGAAAGTCTGCTCTCGCACTCATTGTGGGAAGACATGCATTCCTCTGCCGTACTTTATTAATTTAACTACGAAATAAACAGGGTTTTTTTTTTTTTTTTTTTTTGGTCTGATATGTCCCTCTGCCAAGTGTTAAAGTGGGACTTCTTTCATTTTTGTTCATTTAATCTCATGCTCTTGGGAGAAAAGATCAAAGCAGTTCTGCAGATGCACATGTGTGCTGACGTCACTGAGCCACGTCTTGCACAGAGGAGCAGTGTTGACAAGATGTCAGTCTGACCGTGTTTAACAGAGAGATGCACTCATACTGGACAATATCCAGAGATTCTTGTATCCACAAGGCTCTTGTGAAGGTATCGAACGATTCATTCGGATTATGGATAGCTTTAGATTTTCCTGCATGTTTAATAACCTGCTTTGAGATGCAGAGTTTGCCCAACGAATTCAATATTATTGAGTGCAGTGTTTATTCAGCTCCTCCCAGACCTTTGATCTGCTTATTGTCCCCGCTCTCCTGTGGATCCGTTATCTCCGGAACAAGGACTGTTCCTGATAGGACACCGGCCATCAGTACCCACAGGGGGTTGGGGAAGTTGGAGGGGATGGGGTGGGGGGGCTCAGTCTTACAGCTCTCCGGATCGACTCAAACCCTGATCCCTCCTCTCAAAAGAAGCAGAATCGTGTTACTGAGATCTATTTCTGAGAGGCAGGTTTACAGCTCGGTGAGGCGGATGACGGTTGGTCCTTTTGCGGCACTTTTTCAATGGATATCCGTTAATATTCACATTAACTCAGTCTCTCTGGACTGGGCTCGTTGCTGTAGGGTCTAAGGTTGCAGCATCAATCATATACCAGGAGACAGTAAGATCATCAAAGATGCATTAATTAAGACCTCATTATCAGAGGATTCTGGTAGAGCCGCCTCATTCAGCAGGTGATAATAACAGTGTTTTTATTTCAAAGGGGGCTGTGTGAAGAAAGAGATTATATTGTCCTGGCAGCTCACTGGGCTGAAGTACAAACCACAAAACCGGAACGAGGGCTTGAATCTGGCCCAGGTTTATTTTAGCTTTCGTCCTCTTCTCTCCCAGTGTCACCTATCTGTCTCCACTAAGCTCTCAAATGCAGGCAAAACGCAAAGAAAAGTAGTAAACAGATAAAGAAATAAAGAGTTAGGAATTGCAGGGCATACGCAAAAAGCAATTAGAGGCAGTGAGATTAAGTTTAAATTCAATCATAAATGTACTTTGTGTGATGTTCATTCCGTCTTTGTAAAAGAACTAAAGATGCCTTTAAACCACCCAGCTCCTTGCCAGTGTTTTTTCTTCTTCTTCTAATCATGCCAGATCTCTTTGCACCATCATTGAATTAAGTGCCAATTTCAGGCCATGAGAATGTTCTGTGGGTGAGAAACCTCTCCTAATCCAAGCATGCAATTCTATGAATAACAATGGTGAAACTCCAGTCTGGATAAGCCATTACATCTGTCTCTCTGTCTCTAATTTACTCTTTATTTTCCTTTTTTGGGGATCGTGCCTTTTTCTCCAACTGCCTCCCATCTGCACCCATACATTTTCTCACCTTATCTCCATATTTATCATATCTTTATCTTAAAAATGTAAATCCCTGAGCTGCTCTCTCAGTCACATAGCCTGACCGCCTGTCAGGAATGTAAACAAAGTGTGTTTTCTTATTGTGCAACCTGCAGGTGATTATAGTCTCCACATTCTGCCCTGCCAATTAAGATGAGGCATTGTTCAATCGAAATGGGAAGATTTATGTGCTGGCAGCAGCTGTCTGATTTAGATATATCAGGGCTATTAAAACACTTCTCATGAATAGACTGGTCTTTCAACGCAATTGCCATATTAATCTCCTCTGTACACATGAGCTCAGACATCACATAGGGAGTTGAGTTTCCAGGAGTGGCTGCTCTAATCTCAAAGGTTGTTGCAATCATGTAGATTGCACATGCACTCATTTTGTATTGTGCTTTTGAATCGGGATGCCCAGATACTGCTACTTGAGGTCACACTGCTCATTTCTGAAAGTGATATAAAACATTGAAGAGAGTCTGTTTCTTGAAGCAATAGAAAATCAGAGTCAGTGTGATGTGGCCCATTTCGAGCCTTCAGATAACTATCTTCTCCCCCAAGTCAAGGGCTTTAGACTCATGAATGATAAGGCCATCGATGATAAAGCAATCCAAAATGAAATAATGAAATGCTGGCATCAACGTGAAATTGTCAGAAAACACATATTCTCTGTCAAATGTTCTTTTTCAGTGCAGATGTCACCTCTGTCGTTCTCACATTTTCAGTCGCCTTGATAGAAAGTTCAAACTGGCTTGAACCTTGGAGTCATCAATATTAGTTAAACCAATTAAATCAGTTGTGGAAAAATTAGCGACAACCAATAAGACGTCAGCAGAGGGCTACAAAAACAAGGAGAAAATGGAGAAAGTCTGGTAAGACGAGCAGAACCAGCCACAGTTTGTGCACCTCTCCTCTGTCGACTAATTTAATCAGAATTCTGTTTGTCGAAATTCCTATTTTCTGTCACAGCATTGTGGTTTCCCTCCAAGCAAATGAGGGGGTCACCGCCTCTCCTCTGTCCATCTGTCATATTTACAGGATTTGCTACCCCCATAGCCTATTTATGCACTCCATTATTTTGGAATCCCCCTCTCTGGCTGGTTTACATTTATCATGTGGACAGGGGGTACAAAACTGGGAACCAGTCACCTGCAAAAAAAATAAGAAGTTTCAAACTTGTGGCACCTTTATGTCATAGTGGTTGGTTAAAATCACTGTGGGCAGAGGGCAGATTGTTTCTGTCAGTCTCCTTGTTTACGTGGTCATCTCTGGTCAGACTCTCACATTTACTGAGTGGATTTCAACCACTTCTCACATAAATCACACTTCTCTGTCATTATTTTGGGAATGTAGAACAATCTGATTTTGATTGAACATGTTCTGCTGCACTGGATCCCATCAACCTCCTATTTAGAAAAATGGCATGCTGTAATGTGCTCAAGATGTGAAGGCAGCACCAGTCTCAGTAGCACCAATTCATGTGTCTTTTACTGGATTTGTTTATGCGTTTCTATTAGGACGCCCGACATTAAACAGCAGATGTGTAAAAAATGACCAATAGCAGCATTCGAGATGGAAAAAGCCATAAAAGGTGTGCAGACATAAAGTGGTTTTATAACCATGAAAAATATTATAGACATAAAATGTGTTTCCCTGTAGCTTTCTCTATTGACAACAAGCACATCTTGGCATGCGGACAAAAACATTTGACATAATTAGATTAAAGCAGGACTTGCTATTAAGAACTTGACAGGCGGCCTTTTATTCAAACAAATCGTCTTACATTTTATTAAATACACTCCAACAAATGTTGATACATTCTGTTCCCAGGCCCTAATCCTTTCCTTTCACAAATTGGGGAAAACAGAACTTGACCTTGTTCTTGGCATCAGCTGTTGATCATTTAGTTAATTAACCAACGGAAGGAGGTTAACAGGGAGAGGATATCTGCATTAGTTGAAGGAAACTTTCATCTTTTTTCATCAGGTTTCTACCTAAATCCCCCAAAACCCTCTGTGAATATGTAATTCCTACTGATATATGCTGCAAAGTTGTTTCAAAGTTAACCATATTCTACATTTAAATGAAGTAGGAAAGCAGTGAAATGGCCGATCCTGTGTTGATGTATTACAGCTCAGGTGTTTGTGCCTATTATATCCTGAGAGACTTCATAATACTTGAGGGAAATTGCATCCTGAAGCTGAAGTTTAGCCAACAATGCATTTCTAATTCTGATGACACAGAGGTTTGTTACTTTTCTCCCTCTGTCATGCTTCTGCGGGTCTCAAGAATTCCTCACCTTGAGAAAAATGACAAATTATTCTTGACTCGCATTAATTATGCCACAAAGAGACCTATCTTATTCATCGGGGAGGTGTTAATCCAGATTGAAACCTGACATACAAAACAATCGGCTGTGACTCAGCCTAGACACACATGCAGGTTTTTCTCCAGCTGCACACTTTCTCTCCGCTTCAGCTTGGAAAACTAAAAACAGAATGACACAGTTTGGAGAACATGCCTGTCACGGCGGAGGAAATCCTTCTTTGTCACCCGTTTGACTGAGCAGTAAACACAGCAGAACAACATGTCTACTCAATAACCCACCAGCCATGATTTCCCTTTATTTACTTCCCTTTGATGTGACAGAGTATCACAGGGATCAAACTTTCAAGCTGTTGCCTACAGATAATAGGCATTAGCTTGCGGGATGCACCGTGCAGTCGGGTGGTCTTTTGCTGCTGAACACCGTATAAATTGTGCTTAAACACAGCTTGTCAGCCTATCACAAAATACTAGAACCGAGCTTTGTGTAAGAGGCCTCTCGTAGATAACCTGACGTGATAAAGCATTTGAGTTCAGGAAAATGGTCTTATCAGTTGTTTTTGCTCTTGGTTTATCAGCACACACAGTTGTTGTTCCTTCATATCACCACAGTCCACCAAACCAGGTGTTCTCACTTACTTTACTTGATTAGAGCCCTGCACAGAGCCATGTTTTTTGTCCAAAATTATTCCAAAGAGAATTATATAATGTGTCAGTTGGCAAGATCAGAACAAGGTCATGCACTACTCCGGTCACTCCTCTCATCTGGCATCTTTTTTTTTTTTTTTAATCTCTGTCATGTAATGAATAATGCAGATAAATCTTGGTTAGTGACCCTCAATTGCACATTATTTATACTTTGTATTGTGGGACAAATCTATGATATATATGGTAGAATAATCCTCATTTGGACAACGCTAAAATGGTGAACACACTATGCAGTGGACAACATGATAAATAGTAAATGATCTTAGAGCCTAGGTATTCATTTTGTTAGCCCTGTTCGCAACAACTTCCGACCTTTTTTAAATACCAGGACAATACAATCTGATGTGATATTGTGACACAGTGTGATGCACTTTTAGTCGACTAACATGTAATTTGATTCCAGACAACAGCACAAAAAGATTATACAAAATCATGCAGCTCTGACAGCTCTCCAGACTGATGAACCAAAACACGGAGCTAAAAGCGCAAGAAGGACTCCTCTTCTATCATCCTTATTAGCATATTGGTGCCCTCATGTAAATCTAATTACAGCTCCACACAACTTGAACCTGAGCAGAGGTCTCATCAGCCAGAATTATTGAAGACACCTGTGTGGGTGTGCAGGATTTCAATGTGCGCAGGTTCAACCGTGGCCTGATTTCTAAATAGGCGATTCTTTCAGATTAACAGCGCAGATTGAAATTGTTATATGGTAATGAATTTTTTTCTTCAATCCAAACACGGTTCGGTGCCGACGGGAAAGGCAGAAAACTTTTAGAATGACTTTTCTTAATAAATGAAGCTACCTGATATGACTAGATTTTTATTTCTCATGTTGTTACACACATGCAAGCGTGCTGCAGACACCTTTGGTGAACTTTCCAGCTTTCAGATCTTTTTGGAGAGGCCCTTTTGGAGAGTGAGACATTGCATTAAAGCTGCTCCTGGATCTGCTGAATGCTCCTGCTGCCCAGATCTGATTGGCCAGATGTAATGCTGCACCAAATGAAACAGGGCTGTGCTTTGGAGATCACTGCAAATTTCTCCTTGAAGCTTTTTCTTGGAACCAACTTTGAAAAGCTTCAAAGCACCTGAGGGCTGTGTAAATGTCTTTGGTGTTTTGGATTTTTAGATGTCGTGTCAAGTGTCGCTGCCCAACACAGTGTGATTGATTACCCTTACTGCTACCCTATTATGGATCTACTGCCGGCGTCACAGACTGTGACTGAATGATAATGGACCTGATAAACAATTAAAATCTGTATTTGCAGCAAGAGCACAACAGTCAGACCGCAATGACAGCGAAGGTTAGCCTGGATCCATCAACACGGGTGACGCTCTCTAAAAAGACTCAATACATTTGACACTCTTCTTCATGTCTTTTTATCCAGCAGCTTGTATGTACATGCTCAGCCGACCACAGATGAGCCCAGGAGACGGATGTAGATATGTTGCAGATTTAGGTTTACAATGTGTACTCTTCTATTTAACTCAGACATCCTCTGCTGACAGAGCTCTACAGGCTTATGTGGTGAAGCCCAACAATGGCACACACTCCTGCCAAGAAGACTCACAGGAACCGATCATCTCCGTGGCAAAACACTGTCACCCTGCATGAGAATCACTCAGACCCACCACTAAATCCCCCATCCGTCTTAGTCTGGAGTTCAAAAGGGTGGTGGGTGAAATAGCAAACATAAGCTGGTCTGTGCATAATAAACATTCAACAGCTCCTCAGCTCAAGTCTCAGCTGATGCCAGAGAACCGGGCTACAGTCATTACAACCCTCTGACCTAGACTGCAATGCAGCAGGTAAAAATTACCGCTCATCACTGCCAAGCCACAGCACAGCACAGCGTGACTCAGGCTGGTATCTCAGCACAACAGGTCTTTTCTGAGAGCTAAGAGACCCGGAGAGGGGACACCGAGCATCGGATAACATAATATAGCCGCTCGAGAGCCCATCCTTCCTGCTCGAGCGCTGCAAGTCAAGCCTTTCACACAAAAAAGGAGGACACACAGGTCACAAACAATATCGCACTGATGTGGGGGACCACAGCAACAAGCAGGAGGAAAGACAGGGGGGTTCTTCTCAAATTTTAAATGAGAGTCAGCATCTTTCAGGTGAATCAATTCCATGACTGAAACCTGGCGTTCGTCAAGGTGAGCGTACAGAGCAGCATTTGTTCTGTGCAGTGCTTGCATAAACTGGGCACAGATCCAAGGTGGCTTTATGATTTTTTTAGGCCAGATTATGGACCAGTTTTTCTGTCTTTCACTAAAACCACAGGCACTACCTTTTCACAAAGCTTCTGAACGTTTACAGGTGTTTGTTTTATGGCCTCCAAATCCACCCACAGGTTGGTAAATTACCCATGAAAGATATTTTTTCCTCAGATTATTTTTTGTCTGATTTAAATATTAATGAGTGTCCCTTCAAACTGCAAAGCTGCTGTCTCTGTGGAATGCTTCCTGTCCCTCACGCAACAACAACAACAACAACAACAACAAAAAAGAGCAACAGGAAGACGAGGATGAAACTGTCTGAAATTCCCTTGATGGCCAAAAGCCTTTTGAAGCTCCTTCTGACTGCCCTCGGGGAGTTGTACAAGCAGGAACTGTTCAGGATGAAGGCAGATAATGGTTTAACTAACATTTAATAAATTACAGGGATGATTCATCATTCGTCACATCACATTCATCACATAGTTCTTCTTTAAACAACAGTATTTAAACCGGAGCAGGTTTTGTTAATCAGATCTGCCAGTTAATTAAAAGAAAACCTGAAGACCAGGTATCCAAAACCTGCATATCTGTAAAGATAGAGGTAAATAATGTATGTTTTCTGATAGGTATGGCAGAGGAGCTTGCTGGTCTTACTGACCTTGGCTCATGGCAATGCATTTTTATGCAAGCTTACAGGAGTGTGTTGTTTACTTTTTGAGGTCAAATACAAAGAACTGTGTGCTCAGACCAGGAAGAATAGATGTTTTTTTAAGGAAAGCAATGTAGGATGGGGGATTACACAGATACAGCCTTAACCTTTTGTAGTATATTGAAATTCACTGAATGCTATGTTTTGTGAGGTGGCTTTTCAACACTTTTTTGTGTGTTAGCCTTGCTAGTGCATTAAAAAATTAATCAAACAGACAAAGGGGAAGTTATGATTTGCACTTTGAAGATGTTCCACTAAATGATAACACAGCTTGGATTAAAATGGGAATTTGACCTCGTGCAAAAGAAAGGTCATGAGGTCACCAGCATAATCAGCAGCAGATGTCATGGAAAACAGGGATTTTAACAACAGTCATTTGTCAGGTTTCTCACCTTGGAATAACAGCTAACAGCAGTTCTAGGTCCTGATCCCAACACCCCAGAGCCCCTGTTTTGTTTTCACTCCAGCTTACAGTGCCAGCTCTGGCCTGGGTGGTGCTCTCAGAAAGGTCTGAATAATGCAGCACCACTGACATTTTCACTAACCCAGAGCTGTTCGCATGTCCAGCTCTTGTAAAGTTAAGTCTCAAGTCAGATGTGAAGCCCTAAAGGACAAGAGGAATAGATTAGAGAAATGAGTAAACAGAGAGGGTGGGGGTTGTGCATCCGATCACATTATATTAAGTGTGACAATCTGTAATTGAGACTCAAAGAGACCTCATTCCTAACTTCTCTTTAGCTGCTGTAGATTCGGCTCCAACAGAAATCGTTTTGCAGCTTTACAGTCTTTGACTGTCCAATATTCTGTTACAATATTCACAAAGCTGGTCTGACAAAGTGAGCAACTCTCTCAGGTTTATTGCAGGTCAGCTGGTCTGGACAATTTGATTAATTGCACATTTGTTAGGGAATTTGTGCCACCTAAGTCCAAGATTATATAAAGTGTGCCCTGTATTATTAGCTAATTTTGTGGCCTTCCATTTTAAAAGATGTAGCATTGGAGCTTTAGTGTTTTTGTTTATGCTGTGCTCATGTGATTCACGCTCCTCATAATGCTGTTTTTAGCCAGGCTAGTGACATGTCAGTCTGCCACCACTTTGGATGTCTTTGTATGAGTGGGCAGATTCCCCTGAAATGTTGCACAGACATTGATGGTCTGCAGAGGATGAATCCTACTGAGTTTGCTGATTCCCTGACTTCTCATCTAGTGACCCAAAAGGTACAAGTTTTCACTTATTCAATGAAATGTCTCAAAATCTGTTTGATAAATTGGCACAGAACTTTCATTCATGATCCCCAGAGGCTGAATCCCTCTGAGTTTGGCGACTTTTCCTCCCGATAAGCGTGAGGTTAATTGTTGCTTTGAGTGAAATGTCTTGATGTGTGTTGGATTTACCCAGAATTACCTTGTTTTCAAATTGGTTTGAAGGTCATATCCGAACCGAAGAGAACCGAAGTGCACTGAACATTCTTTTAGAAACTGACAACGTTGGTCTGATTTAAAATCTGTAATCAAATCAGGACACAAGAGACAGAACCTGGCCCAGATGAGTCGACTGTAATTCATAATCACAGGCTCCTGTGCTCCATCCAATCATCACATATTCATCTGCAGTATACAGTCTACCACCTCTGTGACGCCCCACATCTACTCAATATTCTCTCTCTTAAGGTTTGAACAGCTGTCCTTGCTTTTGATATCAAAATACATGCATATCACGTACTGTATACACTGAGTGAAATTGAAATCCAAGATGCCTTTTCTTTTTCTTTACCATTACTTAAAATGGAAAGTTCTGTCTGTCTTATCATTATTTGATGCATATTTCACTCTAAATTTTTCCAATACATTTTGGGACATTGACATCTTTGGGATTATGGCTTGTTTTTTTTTTACATTTAGTCTCGACAGACCTGCATTCATTTCTAATAATGAAACCACTGAAGTGTCTGCAAGGTTAAAAAGGTTAAAGCGTCACTTAGACCTAGATTAACATCCAAGCACACCAGTTAATATGTTGCCATTCAGAGCCTGGAGTTCATAAACACTTCTGTTATAGACATTGATCACAGGAACGCCAGAGCAATTGGGCTGAATCTTTAACATCTTCAGCTGTAAGGGTTGTTAATGAAACAATATGGTACTTATTTCAGTATTTCAACGTATGACCTTTGCATGTTATCATTCCTGCACCATGAAATCACAGGAAACACTCTGTTTTTGTGCCTCTCAGACAACATTATGGAGCGTAAAACATTCATTTCCTGCACTTGATGGCAAAGCTATTGGCAAATAAGACATTAGTGTGTGCAATAGGTTCAAGCTGAGCATAACTTTCACACTGGCCATGAGGTTTCTGCTCAACGACAAGGCCAACATGTCCTTCACCAAAAAACATTTTAGAAGAGAGATAGCGGCCAATAAGGTGATCCATCTTAAGGGCATGCCGAGCACTGTGCCACAGGCGACCAGCACACTTATCTTTTCTCAAGAGCTACCCAGGAGGAGCAGGCAAACGGCAAATTTTAGACAGCAAGTAGCAGAATGAACCCCGCTCAGTTTCTTCTCTGGCTTACTGCAACTTCAGGGAAACACTATGACAAGGATTTTAGCAGCCATAACTAAGCACAGCAGGTCTGTTCAGCTTGGGAGTTCTCCACACTTGAAGTGTTGTCCATGGAGCTGTAGTGAGAGCAACACTGCATTTAAAACATTTGCACAGTGGTGTCTTTTTTTCAGCCTTTCCAAAACCAAAAACCCAAGAACAAAAGGGCAAAGAATGCATTAAACAGTGTTTACATCTGCAAAGGTTAGCATGCCCTGGAAACTAGTTAGCCTACAGTATGAACCGAGCATTAAGGCCAAGAAGCACATCATTAGCTAACTAGGTCACTTTCGTTTGTGCTGTTTCAAAGAAAGCCCTGTTCCTGACATGGCAAATCCACCATGAAGTATTTCCCCTCTGAGTGGAAGCCAGTCCTGGAAGCTATCAGGGTTTAGGCTGACGTCAGAGGCTCTGTCCTGCTCTTTATTAGATTTAGAGACCCAAACATACCCAAGTCCCATTTTACATCAAACATAGTCTTTTATCCTAATGTCAAAGGTGTATAAGAACAAGTATGTGAGCGCAACAGCCAAATTAACGGGGCTAAAGTCTGCTGACACTTATCATACTTATAATAGTATGACTAACTAGCTCAACAGTGCAGTACAAGAATGGTCCTGTTTCTTTATTTCCAAGTCTTTTAAATTACACGTGCCTTCACTGATGATACTGACCTTCTGCCTGGAACATATAGCTTTATCCTCAGTCTTTTAGCATGATATCACCTATGAACTCATACGTGATATCATGCTGCATTTTTGTCCTGCAAGAGCTGAAAGCTGGACTGGCCCAGTGTGGCCAAATCATTTTCAGTGGGAAGTCGCTACAGCACAGGATTGTGGCCAGTGAAGCTGAATGTGATGCAGAAAAAAAGGTGGATTTCTCAATGTAGGTGAGGAGGGAGCAGCTGCCACAGGTGGAGTAGTTTCAGGTGAGGTATTGTAGAGCGATGGTACAAAGGACAGTGAGATTGATCATCAAATAGGGGCTGGCAGGCTTTGTATGAGCATGATGTGCTGAAGTGAGGGCTGAGCTATGAAGTAAAGCTCTCAATTTATCAGTCGGCCCCTATTCAAATCCTCACCTGGGGTCACATGCTTTGGTTAGTGACAGTAAGAATGAGATCACAAATGCGAGGGGCAGTAATGAGGTTTTGGTTGATGGGTGGCTGGTCTCCATGTATGTTAAAGAGAGCTCAGTGTTTCTGGAAAAGCTCGACACTGAGCCCTTCAGCTCCCTCGCGTTGTGAGGAGCCAGCTGACGTGGTTCAGGCATCTCGTGAAAATACCCGGCTCTCTTTGGAGTCTGGTTTGGGTCTCATCTGGCCTGAGAGAGATGAGGGATCCCCCCAGAGGAGCTGGAGCAAGTTGCTGGGGAAAAGTCTATTTGTGTTTCTCTGCTGACCATTTTGAAATCGAATACTTCCGATTTCTTTGTTAGATTAAGTCTTCCTGATTATTTTATAATGACTTTTGAATTTCTAAAACTTGACTAACAAACTTCAAAACCTTTCTATAACCTTACTGTCGTAAACTGTAACTGTCTGAACTGCTTGTACTCTGACATTGATTTCTCTCTGCCTGCAGATCAGAGCTTGCCCCGTCCATACCTCTGCAATCCCGTCCCCTTCTCTATATTGACAAACCAAGGGCAAAAAGCAAAAAAGGCTAATCTTCCTCTCCTTTTATGTTCTATTAATTCAAAAGCAAACTGAAAAGAAAACTGTGAAATGACTTTCCTGATTTATTGCACCAGAATGTGTAATAAGATTAAGGCGACAATACAAGCATTGTCATTCCGAGTCACAGTTGGACACAGATTCTTGGCTTGTGAAATCCAAGACTCAGATAAAACTTTTTTTCCTGCTTTTTACCCACATAGACAGAAGGTATTTTTCAGCTGGCGTCCTTCTCATGAGATACAGTAATTATTTCTCACTCAATTCTCAGCACCACCCTGCCTTTCTGGATGTTTTGAATTTAGAACTGGGTCACCTCGAAAGTGATGAAAGTAGTTAAAAGCATCCAAACAAAAACTGGTGACTGAATCTTTCTTTCAGACCCATTTATAATGGTGTGTAGCATGACTTAGAAATCTGAAGTGACCATTTTTAAATTTGTCATGTATTCATTTGGAGACGAGAAAACAACATATGAAGCAACACATATTATCATGAGAAGATTCAGTAATGCTTCATGTCTCTTTCTTTAGCATTTAGAAGTAGCATGCAAACATTTCATAAATGTTTTTGGCAATATAATGTATTTGCGTGCAACTATGAGGACTTGTTTAAGTATTTATTAAGACTTATGTTTTATTATTACCTGTTTATAGACCAGCATCCACTTATGGTTGCCCACAGAGGAGCTATTATTCTTGACAAATACATTAATAAGTACTTAAATCTGCTTAGAATCGCATTACAGTGTGTTAAAAGCATTGTTAGATGATTAAATGTTTCTATTCGCTTCATGAATGCTCAATAGTGTTCCTTTATTTTGGCATTCAGAATGAGTGTATAAGCATTTAAAGGGTTGCTGAAGATTATTAATGAGTTCTTGCCTCTGAAAAGTAAAGAATTCATCAGTCTTAAAGTGTTTGTGCTGCCATCTTACAGTTTTGAGACACTCTCATAGAGAGAGAAATAAAAGTATTGCAGTTTGTGGTTCGCAGGTTGTGAATGAAATCATTCAGCAGAAATTGGTTTTCTGTTTGTTTCATGAGGTAATGGATCAAAAGCCATCACACGAACTTCATAAGTAACCAAATCACAACAACAGGGGAAAAAAATGGGCTTTTGATGTTAATACAATACAAGAATTTCTGTCATCAGCTGCTCAGAAATCAGCAGAGGAAGAACATTTCACTTCCATTAAACTGCTGATAATTATTCTCCCTAAGCAGAGATTCCATCAGAAATTCAGCCTTACCTGGTTCGTTTTGAGCCTTTTTGTTTGAGCACAGGCAGCCTGCCAATTTCTTATGAATCTCACAACCCACATGGCCCGACGTGCTCGCGTGCGTGCGTGTGTGCGCAAGTGTCATTGAAGAGAGAGATATGTGTGAACGTGGGGATGAAGGGAGTGTGTTGCACATGTGTCTTGCGTATGTCTGTTCGGTGAAAGGAGGAGGCAGACAGGTGAAAAGAGAGATGGAGAAAGAGCGAGACATGTCGCAGCACCCTCAGGACGTCTCTTCTTTCTGAGCAGCTGTTGTCTGAGAGCTGGAGGCAGCACTGCGGCGCCCTGTCAACTCCTTCTCCCACAGAAGCCCCCGTGCATGCAAAGCAGGCTCAGGCTGCCCTCTCTCCTTGGCCACGCTTTTCCGCCCCCTTTTTGTCTCCGTATATAACAAACACCCCCTTATTTTCTCCCCCTCTCTCTGAAGCAGAGTCTTTATTCAAATCAATTTCAAGCCATCAAACGTGGTGTGCTCTGTAATAGTTACGCACACAAACACAACACGCAGCGAGTGAGACAATTTCACGAGGAAGAACATTTCAAGGGCAGATTGTGATAAAGAAAAGAAAATGTATTGTGTGTGGGGTTTTTTTTCCAGACCACATTGATTGTGCAACACGAGATGCATAAATTCTCCCACACAGGAAAAATAAATGAAATGCCCTGTGCGCTCTGATGTCGCAGGTCAGTGGCTTTTATATAAATAAAGCATTTAAAACTGTTTTCAGCTTCATTGCTTTTCATTGACATTAGCTGGACAGGTTGTTCGTTTTTTAAATGCTGTTAACAAAACAGGCCAATATTAAATATACTATATACTACAGATATAATCTACTATAGTTATCTAAATTTCATTGTATATACTGTTTATTGGCTCATCATTCTTTGTATATATGGTTTATTGTTCATTTTGTATTTTGACCCTACTTAACTTACGCCAATAAAACCAATTCTGATTCTGATTATTGCAAGGCAAGGCTCGATTATCAACTTGGGAAAGTGAGCAACTTTCTTGGGGTCCCAGTCCCTTGGCGGGCCCTAAAAGTCCTTTAAATTGAAGAAGTTAATGCAATTTGATGCATGTCAAATCTGTGTAGGAATTTGCACCACCAAAGTTCAAGGTCAGGGGCCACATGGGGCCAAGTACTGTACCAGCACGGCAGTAATGGTTGATGAGGACTGGTTGTGGATGACAGTGGTGGAAGAGGTGTTCAGCTCCTTTACTAAAGTAAATGACTGATCCTACGCTGTGGAAATACTACAATACAATATGTGTACATGTGTATGTTGCATTTTACTGCTGTGCATGTTTAAGGTTGAGCTAATGCAATGCATCATAGTATCAGATTAGAATCCTTGAGTTTATCAGAAAAAAGGAAAAAAAAAATCAGAACTACCACATTTGGAGATACATGGTTTCCACAGGACATGATGATGATGATGATGTCTTGAAGGTGGACAAAATGAACCAATCGTCTGAAGAGTTGTAACTCCCAGTTGCCCACGACGTTCTATTGCTGCACCCTTACTAGTGATTATAATGGGGTGTTCAGACATCCTGACAGCCTGTCTTTAAGG
Source organism: Chaetodon trifascialis (assembly GCF_039877785.1). Classification (NCBI taxonomy): domain Eukaryota; kingdom Metazoa; phylum Chordata; class Actinopteri; order Chaetodontiformes; family Chaetodontidae; genus Chaetodon; species Chaetodon trifascialis. The sequence goes on from NC_092075.1 coordinate 10,736,610, forward strand.
AGACATGCATTATACACATTTACACAGTTATATTATACACACAAACATCTCACTGTAAGAGAAATGTAGCTTGAATTGTTTTTGGCCCATTTTCTGAAACCAGCCTGGGGAATGGTGTCTAGATGAATACACAAAGAGGTGGTCTCTAATTTGCATCGCTGTCAGTTAACTTGTCCAACAGAGAGAAGAAGGTTAAGAAACAAGCTGTTTTTTTGTTTCAGACTATTCAGAGCTCTTTTTATTGTCCTTACACTGCCTGTTGATTCACCACTAGCGGTGACAGCCATTGCTCATAACTGGAGGACGACAGCTACAGACGCTGGGGCTCAACAGCTTTGGAAACAGCTGCAGAACAGAACAGGTTGGGATCAGCTAATTACAGTTTAATAAAGACCTGCACGATGTCTGATGGTACATAATCTGTTGATAGAATACTGACAATGAGTACAACGTGTTCATCAATACCTTCAACTCAATTCATGTAAAGAGAGACATACTCTCAAGTGACTGGGAATAAACAGTGTTAATGTACACACACACACACACACACACACACACACACACACACACACACACACACACACACACACACACACACACACCAGATGCATCTATTACCCGTGCTCTGATGAAAACCAAACTGAGATCATTACATTTCTCTACAGTCACAAACTGGTGTTATATAGCTGGTGAAATGCTGCCACCATGTGGTGTGTGTTAGTACTGCATAGTTTTAATCAATGACATATATTAATGACATATGTTGCTTCACTGAAAGTACATGCTGTCACATTATGCATGTGGACATGTTTCTTTCAGAGCTCGGTAATCAAAGCCAGCCTGACAGTCATCTTTTCAAACATTCTGCAGAAGCTGAAATACAAAATCAATGAAGTTAAGTAAGAGAATAAACAGTTTGCACAAATACTGAGTTAACTCATCAAGGTCATATAAATGGCCTAAGGTGATTTTTATTTTGCATTATTTGACACGAGGAAAACATTGCAGCTCATTTTGTTTCCTCATTCAAGCTACCAACCAGCAGCATTTTTCTGCCTGAGGCTTTAATTCTTTAATAATTACAGTCCAACAATTTTCTTTGTTGCAAATGTCATTTTAAAAAGTGAGCTACCTGGGTGTGTTAGTGGGTGCAGGTTGTCAAGTTAAGATCAGGAGGTTTTGACAACAGGCTCACTCATGAATGGAAGGTGAGAACTTAAAACTTATTCTTGATGAAATGCAGTGGAAATGACGTTCAGCTGTGGATTCTAACAACCACAAACATTTCCACATGCAGTTCAAGATTCAGGAAGTCACCGTTATGTCAGTCTGACAACACAGATTACCATTAACGTAACATGACATTTCACCTGCTTGGTGTCGTGGCTGTTCTTGAGGCCAAGAATGACCTTTGAAGCTCAATCTTTAGGCAAACATGGGTGGCAAGAGGCAAACTCAGCCACCTGCTGATGAAGATCAACTGAAGTACTTTTACTTGCACTGGAACAAATGCTAACTCTATGCACATTTATCTATCAGAGTATCGCAATTTTAGGTTCATAGAAAAATTGTATATGTCATTTACGTCATTTTCTATTATCCAGTCATTCAACTTAACATGATTGAAAAAAATATGAGCTGAAACAGGTTGGTCCACCTGTGGAACTGTCAGGGTTTAACAGGTTAAAGCAGTAAGTCGGACACACCATGATTCATGGTGGGGCAAACCCATGTGTACAATATCTCTGCTGTATTTTGCCTGATTTTTTTTTTTTTTTTTTTTTTTGCTAAACTCCAGTATTAAGTGTTTCTTTATGAGCTGAGAAAATTCTCTGATGTCTTAAGATAAATAAACTATTTAAAAACCAAAGCTGAAAACAGTTCAGACTTTTAGAAAGACGTGGTTCTCACACAACACACAGGATGATCTTAAATATGATGCATTGCTGGAGATTAAACCAGCTCAACCTTCAGCATCTACAGCAGTAAAATGCAACACACACATCAGTAATATGAATCCAAAAACATCAGATGTGATAGTGAAGCACTATTTTGCTGCAGAATGAATACCTTTACTTTTCATACTTTAAGTACATTTGCTGAAATACTTAGATACCTTGACTTATCATTTTGAATGCAGTACTTTCACTTCACTCTTGTGTTATTTCTACTTTTACTTAAATTTCTGGACCGTTCCTGCTCTCTTTGCACCCTCCCTGCATGCACCGCAGCAGTAAACGAACAGGCGCATTGAATGTCTCAATGAATAAAAGTGTGGATCAATAATTCAGACTGCAGCCTGTTGTTCCTAAATGTCGTCATCAGGACGGTAGTTGCGGAAGTAGGCTGCGTCGCTGGCGGAGGATGAGACCTGCCTGGCGACCGCGCGGGGAGGAGAGGTGTGGGCTCGGGGTCTGTCACACAAAGCGCTCAGGTGGAGATGGATGATCCTGAAACGTGACCGCCTGAGATCCCTCTCTATCCCGACAGTTTCGCCTCATTTCTGACCTGTCCTGGGTCCCGTCAAAGTCTGGACTGGATAGGGAGGAGCTTTTCTTGAGGTATGGGTGCACTACAGTCCTTACCTGGTCAAGCAGAATACGTTGATCTGGCGGAGAAGACCGGCTGTGAGTAGTCATTATTATTGTTTGCGTCGGCGTTATAAGCGCTTCTGTTTTTTAAAAGCATGTAGGAGGTGTGAAAACATGAGATCACTGCACCGGAAATATGATTTTAGCTCAGTCTAATTTTGATTCAGTCAGATCTTAAAGGGGAAATCCGGCCATTTTAACATCATGTCCAACATAAGCAGAGAGATGATCAATATTTGCCTTTAGTATGTCATCACATCATGTCTGTGTGTAAGGAAAACCGGTCTGCTTGGTGCAGCAGAATAATGAATAATTTACACTGCAAGATCATGGAAATGTAACTTTACCCAGCTCACAGAGGGAGAGACTGTTAATAATAGATCAGACACTGTATTGAAAGCTCGGACAAAAGAAGAAGAAGTTAAATATAACAATACAACAGCTGCTTTAATTCACCTGTGGCCTCCTATGAAAGAGGTGATGTTTGCAGGGTGACACACACAACAAGTGTTTTACATGAAATATGAATATCCAAATGTGCTGCATTGAAAGCTTCAAGTCCAACCCATGAGGTGATAAAGAGCTGTGTCCTGTTTGAATCCAAACGCTAATGACTCACTAGTTTAAATGTCAAAATGGTAAAATATCTGATTCAGTTTTACGTGTCATCTTTGTGTCTCTGTGTTTTTGGAGGCATTTGGGATGTTTAAGCACGCACGAGAAGCAACGTTAGTCCTTTTCTCTGTTCTCAGTTTCATTCGAGCAGATCAGTGTCCTGCACAAAAGATTCAAGCAGTTGAGCCACAATGAGGAAACTCTGCGGTAAGTTACATTTTTAGGATTTTTAAGTAATCAATGTGAATTCTTCAGTGACATATTCAGCTTCCTTATTTTTAGTTGCTTTTTTTCTTGACCAGCTTTCTTTAGAACCACAAACCTGCCTAACAGGCTTTATGTTGGTTTATCCTACTGGCAGCTTGTTATTATGTGTTGTGTGACACTATGTGCCACTCCTTAAAACCCTTTTTCCACACTCAGGAGAGATCACTTCAACAAAATCCCAGATCTCGCATGCAACCCCATCCGTTCACAGATCATCGAGGCCTTCTTTGACAGAAGGTACAGTTGAACTTACTCTTGTGCCTTGGCTGCATAATGTAACATGGCGTGGGATGAAATGTCAGGCTTCGATCTTTCTGCATGTGTCTTTAGAAACTTCCGTCAGAATGGTGAAGGTGCGGTCGAGGAGATCGGCTTTGAGGAGTTCCTGGTGGTCATGTCCCATTTCAGGCCCCCGTCGCTGCACATGACGGACGACCAGCGTGAGAGCCTCAGGAGGGAGAAGCTGAGATGTGTGTCTTCAAATCAAATCACACCGTCACATGCTTGACATAATCTGTGGCTGACGCGCAGCCGTTACACTGATAACTGTGCTTTTCTCTGCAGTTTTATTCAACATGCATGACACAGACAACGATGGGACGATCACCCTGGAGGAGTACAGACACGTAAGCTTCAGCTAAGAGTCAGCTGTCAGCTGAGGAGGGAAGGGAGGAGGCATTTCTTTTCCTCCAGCCTTCTGCGATCAGAGGTTTAAGTCCTGCAGTGACTGCAGTAATAGTATTTTATTTAAACTTTTCACATCTGTGCAGGTGGTGGAGGAGCTGTTATCTCTCAGCGGGGCACTGGGGAAGGACACAGCCAAAAGCATTGCTGATGCAGCCATGTTGGAGGTGGCCAGTATTTCAATGGGCCACATGGTATGGAAAGCTGCAGGATGTCAAGATAACATTCAGTAGGACTCACCGTTTGTCTGCACAATGTCGTTAATTTCACTTTTTCACATGCAGGAACCTGATGAATTCTATGAGGGAATCACATTTGAGCATTTCCTGAAGGTTAGCGCACAGAATGCACACTATAATATGCATATATGTTTTCTAAAATCACTTCCATTAAGAGCTGTGACTATAGTTAATATGCAATGAAACAGTAGAAGTTTAGTTTTGCAAATCTCAAATAAAAACTCAACCATACCACTTTCACAGTGACATTATGGGCAATATACATTTTAAACTAAGCTAAAACTCTTTTTTTAGTTGCTGAATGGCTTTGAGATTGAATCAAGAATGAACATCCGCTTTCTGAAGATGGACACAACAACCTTATGCAAGTGAGGTTGGTACACTAAAGTGCGCAGTGACTCCAGGAGGATTCACCGTCATGGTTTCACTCTAACACTGGTTTGTCGCTTGCATTGAATATATGCCTTACTCATGTTTGAATAACTATGCAAATTCAAAGAATATACACATACTGCGGTTATATTAGGAGTAATTTCTCGACTGGAAGCAATAATATGAGATAATCTGTCAAATAACAATCAGCCTGTTAGTAGTTTGACAAAGCAATAATAGCAATAAGCAATAAGAAGACAGTATGACTGTGCATGCAAATATGGAGGCTTAAATAACCTTTGAAAATATTAATGCCATAAATCAGTAACTCTAAATAATCAGGGACATAGAGTTTGTCTTTTAATATATCTAGATGTGTCTAATAATAGTAATGCGATAGCTTGAAATGCCTTTTATTCATGTTACAAGTGTGACACTTGGTGCATGCTCTGCACGCTACATTTGCACAATAAAAGCCCCCATGAAACGGCTCTGACTTCAGTTCGTGATGTTCATTTCTGATAAAAAGGAAATGGGAGTGCTGTCATGCAAGATTAAATGCTTAAAGGCAGTATCTGATGAGCGCTTGTTGAAGAAGAGCGCGCGAGATAAGTCATAAACTTAGATTATTTTAATCAAATCCACGTTAGCTGCATTCTGCTTTGCTTTAGAGAGATCATGATATTCTTCATTTAAAAACACACCCATGATTATTAGTCTCAGAGACATTTTCATAAAGTTTGAACTGTCAACCAAAGACTGAACAGATGACACCAGACTTTAATCAGAAAAATCCACATCCTGAGGGACTGAATGACTCAAGGAAATAACTTTTGTTAAATGAGTGCTCTGTGTTGTATAATCTCATTCCAATATTTTCTACTTATTTATTTATATACGTAGAAATTCTCTTTAACAATGTGCAGAAGTCACAACACAAGCTTTGCTTAATATTGGTTCTATGAGCAGCTCACTTCTTTCTTAGCTTCAGTCTTTAGTCCATAAAATCATGACAGACTGTCATTGTTTGTCAAAAGTTTTACCCTCGCAATCACAGAGCCTCTGTATTACAAGATAATTTAGTAACTTAAGTAATGTTTGATAGCTCTATATCAGAAATTAAAGTTTTAAGATAAAGCTAATCCCTTAATGAGAGTCTTTTTGGTGTGACTTGTTGGCAATGCACACATTCATTAGCCACAGCATCATTGTCAAGAACAGAAATCTTGAGTAAACCTTCTAAAATGGCTTAAAATCTTTCACAGCAAAGTAGGGAAGCAAAGGAAAAAATCCACATGAAAGCAATGCAAGAATAACATGCAAGTGGATTAGAAATAGGAAGTCAGCAGCGTCCTGTTGGTGGGGTGGTTACAGTGTATATCATATGCAATAACCACAACCCTCCCGGGCTTTCTCCTGTTTCCTGTGAACTCATTCTACTTTCACTATCAGCAAAAAGGCTCATTTGAAGTGTTTCCTTTCAGGTGTTTATCTGTACCTGTTATTACGTCCTGAGCTTTCGATGTTACTGTGCATACATGGAATTAGCCTTTGTGTTAGATTTGTGCTTTATTTTGAAATATTGCCTGTGAATATCAAGTGATAGACTTTGCAAAATGCCCAAAGATACCCATCAGCACTCTGATTCACTTCGACTTCATACGTCAGTCAGTGTCTTCAGTCATGGGTGTATACTGCCCTCTACAGGTCACATCATGTTAGTAACGTTAAATGATGATGAACTATCTGATTCATGGAAAATAATCCTGTGTAACTTCTGAAGCAGGTAGATCAGATTCTGAAAAAATCAGGGATGTGACTGAATGATTAGATCTGTCTCTTTTACAGTCCATGACACTGTGTCATTTAGGCTTTTCCCTTACAAAGTTGTCCATATTTTACTTTAGTGTATATTGATTATTGGTCATCTTTTGTTGGTTCTGCAGAGAAATGTTGCAAATGTGCTGCAGGATCCATCATATGGCATCAGGTAATAATTAGCTGATCCCTTTAAGGACCACGGTGTGGAATTTAGTGGCATCTTGCAGTGAGGTTGCAGATTGTAACCTACCAAATACCCCTCATTTCACCCTTCCCTTTCCAAGCGTGTAGGAGAACCTACAGTGGCTTCAAAACTTGCTAAAGGTGCTCTCTAGAGCCAAAGTTTGGTTTCTCTGTTCAGGGCTACTTTTTGCTTTCCCTGGCAGTGCAACATGGCGGACTCTGTGGAAGAGGAGCGGCCCCTGTGTAGATGCAAAAAGTTGAATTCTTATTTTCATGTGATTATACACTCATGAAAACATAATTATTGATATTGTATTCCATTTCTGTTATATTCTGCCAATAGATCCCCATCCATCCATCCATCCATCCATTGTCTATACCAACTATCCCTTTCGGGGTTGCGGGGGGCTGGAGCCTATCCCAGCTGTCATTGGGCGAAAGGCGGGGTACACCCTGAACCGGTCGCCAGTCAATTGCAGGGCAACATATATAGACCAACAACCATTCACACTCACACCATAAGGGCAATTTTAGAGACACCAATTAGCCTAATAAGGCTAACATGGTTTTGGTCTCCCCGGAGAGAGCCCACACGTGCACGGGAAGAACATGCAAACTTCACACAGAAAGGCCCCTGCCCGACCCGGGGATTGAACTGGCGACCTTCTTGCTGTGAGCCACACGCACTCCCTGCTGCACCACCATGCCACCCACCAATAGATCCCCCTAAATCTTATACACTGGACTTTTAACACCTAGTGCCATTATCACATTGTTGTAGCAAGATGGACCCAAATGCAGTTTGACAAAATATTTTCAGTATATTGCAGCTGTGCAGAAGTCGCCACACGATGTGCTATAGATTGATGACAGATGGATCAGTGGTTACAGCAACTACAACAGGCCCCGGATTAAACCTCCAGTTCTGTTGGGGTTTGCATGTTCTTCCCTCTGTTGGTGTTGAAACCATGCAGGTTGTCTGGTTTTTCTTCACAAGAAAAAAAAAGCAAGTCAGGTGGATTAGAGAGCGTTTTACAGCGAGGACTTGTGTCCAAAGTGCATTATCACAAATATTGTATTTGCTGAGATTTCACAGCTCTCTGAGGACTTGAAAAGCATTAAGTGGGTAGTGAAAATTAATGAATAATGTAGACTGAACAGTGACTGTTGCCCTGAGGTACCCTCTGTGTTTGTGCTTTAAATAAAACACAGTTATAACAGGGAACTTGATTCATGACCTAGAGTGAATCCCCCATCTACTTCCAGTTTCCCGAGAGCTTGTGATCTGAGGAAAGTTTAGTTAGCATTACTTCATTCTAGCAAAATATTGGTATCTTTGTTATATTTATGTGCTCTATATGGAGATGACAAGTTTGCATACAGTCTGTTATTCATCTATTTAAAAAAGGGGTTTTCTGCAGAATCCCAACTTCTCTCCAGTTTTCCCCAGCCCACCTTTCACACACTCGCATCCCCATCTATATGAGGATGCAAGTTTGCGAGCCACACATACAGTTATCTGACCCACACACACCCACACCTTGTGACTGGCCAGACAGCCCGCCAGTTTCATGAAATCTTTCCTATCTGATGCAGCCTTGTGTTGAACACATGCGTCATTCTGAGCTGATATCACACAGTCAGCGTCTCAGCAGCTTCCTGATTTTCTTTTAACCCCTCCTGATGGACTGCTTCTGTGCAGAACTCAGCACATGATGCTTTGGGGACGAATTATGCTATTTTTATCGTTTTTACGCTTGTCAAAACCAAAAAAAATCTTTGCTAAAAGTGTAGAAACTGATTTTAAACTTGTCCTTTTTCCAAACGCTCCCGTGTTGCTGAAATTGCCATTATTGATGCAACCGTGAAAAAAATGAAGGATGAAAAAGTATAGCTGCAAAGTATCTTTAATAATTCCATATACATCAAATAAGTTTATATCAGCAAAGGAGAGCCTTACATAACATAGTAGACAAATTAAATATACATAACTTGCATAGAGAAACCTTTCCACTCTTGATCTTTTAACAGCACTCCTCTCATCAGAAACACACAAGAAAATAAATATTAAATACCATAAATAGGCTTCATTACACCGATGTACCAGCCACCTTCATACTCACTTATCTTTTCAAGTCCTTAACAACCCACTGAGTATAAGTGTTGTTGAAAGCAGACTGTCTAAGGCCAGCCTTAGGTCATCCTCAGAAGAAGAGTGTGTTCATTTGTATCCTCCTTCTGCACACTTTGTTTTTTAGAGTCCTCAGTTCTCGGGAAATGTTTGAAAGGAGCTCCTTGTAGGTCTTCAGGACCACACAGCCGTAGACCTTCTGCTGGAAGACGTTCTGAGGTGGAGGTAGTGTTGTCGGCCCCCCTGCTGGCTCCGGTACAGGCAGGTTTGGGAAGAGGCTCTGATAAAAGCTGTTTATGAGAGCAGCCAGGCTCTTGCTGCGAGCACTGACGGTGGTGAGCTCGGCCAGCAGTGGGCTCGTGGGCGACTGCAAGTCTGTCTGCTGCTCGTACACCCGTTTGAAATGTGGGAAGAAGGCTTGGAGATGCGTGGAGATGCTCGCTATCCTCTCTGAGGGCTCCAGGCCGGAGATGTTGGGGTCAGGGACGTCGTTAACTGACACCTTGCAGAAGAGCTCTGACATTTCTCCTTGAGAGGCTTTCTGCAAAAACAAAGAAAGAATAAAATAATCTAATTAAGCCACGCATCTTAAGAAGTGAGAGTCAGCATATTATGTTTAAAGGTGGAGCGCTGGATTTAACACAGCAAAATAAGATACAGCAGTTTTATGTCTGCACTCACATATGTTTTGATTAGGTCGACAGATTCCTTCTGTATGAGTCTGGTCAGCTTCACAGTCTGCTGCAGAGAATTCCCACACTGCTGGTTTCTGCTTGCTGCCACAGTTCTTGTTGAATCAACAGCCATAACCAGCAGGAGAGAGAGTAATGCTGAGGAGAAAGGAACTGGTCAGTTTAGGTTATCCTACATCCCAGCGCTGAGGGGAACTGCATTTTAAAGCCACGAGTGGAGGGCAGGAGGGATAAAAATAGATTCTTCGCCTTACAAACGTTTAGTGAAAAGACCAGGAGTCTGTTATATTATCAGTTCAGACATGTCATAAAATCACACACTGTAGTTCTGGTGTGTTTAAGTGGCAACAAGCATTCCCAGTTTCTTCAAATATTGGTCAGATTCTTAAAACACTTTAAAAACTCATTTACTTCACTGATGCTGAATAAAATGCTAGACTGAGTTCAAAAACCTGTGAAGCAGTAAAATTGAATCTGAAACTTCAGATTCTTGAGTTTCAGGCAGCTGTAAGCAGCTATAAGGCACCGAAAATAACCAAAGCAGCGTGCACAATAGAGAAGCAAGAAACGATTCAGTTGTGTTTAATCATTTCTCATGTTTTCATAGAAAAGTTTGTGATAAAACTTACTTGCTGCTGGTTCCATAAACTGTTGAAAATGCATACTCCTTACATGACCATTCATTCTCCTCTCGGTATCACAGGCAAATTGCGCAGACTTGTCATAATCACACTCCTTTCAAACTTTTTTAAAAGACAGAAACCACACATTTGTCACAGGAGGAAATGACGTGCACTTTGTGAGGCAACCAAATTTCCCAGAATTTCCTCCTCTTTTTTTTTTCACATGTGCATTTTTTTTTTTCTTTCATGTCCCGACATGCCTTTTCACACAGCATGTGGGACTCTGGCTAATTATTATTACGTGTTTGACCACATAGTGTCAAGTAGTATTTTTAATAACACTTCCTTTTTATTTCTGCTCGGAAAATTCTACACAAATCTGATATATTTAGATCGCTTGAGGAGTATTAACCTGCTGAATTTAGAAAAACGGGGTCAGACATGCATGAAAATAATTGAAGGACTGAGGTCAGCACACCCTCTGACATGGTTCACTGACGTGCTTTTTCACCGCCATCTAGAGAGCATGGGTGAGAAGGTCATAACTTAGTGGGTGTGAAAAAGTAAAAGTGAGCTCACCACAGTGCACAAACCCGCACAGCGATCATCTTTCTAATGCACTTTCTGCATACAGTAAGAGCAAATGTACCTTGAGTGGCATGTAAAGCTCCTTAAATTGAAGCGAAAGCATGCCGTACTGTGACAATCTAATACCAGAAAGGGGTTTTGTGGTTCTTCCAATGGCTTAAATATGACTTGGATAATTCAACAACAAAACCACACCTGCCACAACGGTCAACATGCAAAGTTTACCTTATTATAATCAGCCAAGTCAAAGGTGACTTCAGAGAAAGTGCAAACAAAGGTCTTAAAAACTGCAGGGTGCGTGACAGGGAGAGGTAGTGTGAACCAGAAAAGAGCATTTTAAAGTAGAACTGGGAAATATATGAGAGGTGTCATCAAAACAATCCCTGAGAAGAAGCCTGTGATTTTTTTTCAGGTTAACTGTTTTGGCCACCGTCTCTTGATTTCGGTAAACATTTCTCCTGAATTTTGTCAGTATAACTGTTACAGCTTCTCCTCAGACCGTGTGTGTCTTTTTGTAACAATATTTTCATGCAGGCATTTGCACAGGAAGCTGGCAAGGTCACAGGAAATGCATTTCTCAATCAGAAACTTTTACAAGTGCGTAAACGGGAGGGTCCTCGCAGCTGAACTAGGCAATATGTCAGTCATCAATCCACAAGTTTAAGTCTCTGCTCACATTATCAGAGGATGATTTCATTATGACATATGATGATGGTGTTGCACCCTCCGGTGATTTGTTTGGTGTGTGAGGTGGAAATAACAAAAACTGGGGATTTCATGTCTTGTCTAATCTCATCCACGTCACCGCTGACTTCGAGGAGTGATGGTCACTTCTGCTTGGACAAGTGACCATCCTCCATGATGTGTTCAGGCGAGCTGTGTGCATCACATTTTGCTCTGTCTGAGAACAACAGGTTAACTTTGCACTGAAACTGAAACAGTTCGTTGAGCATCTACATGATTCCCCACTTTTTTTTTTTTTTTTTAACGGTGATCATGTCTTGGTTTCAATCATCCACACTAAATGCTGCATTGCTGTCAAACCACTGACTACTTGAGAAAAGACAGGGGGAACTCGATGCACCACAACCCTGTCAGCACTACTTCAGGTAAAGGCTAACCACTCTTCTACCATCAGCGGGGCTTTCCAGTTGCCCCAGGGGATAATAGAGGGGTTGCGGTGTGGAGGGCAACTGCTGCAGATGGTGCCGCAAACGTCGACAGTTTAAGGAAACTACAGTCGGATTCCTGCCAGCATATACAGTACTGACATGCCAGAAAAAGCCTAAAATCAGCACCTCAATCAAACAACTTTACCCTGAAATGCAAGGAAGCCTAGAAAACACTCTGCGAGCTACTTCCCTTTCACCTCCTGTTCCCCTTTCTCGGCTCGGTTTTCACATTATCTTTGACCTGCATGTATATTTGCAGCTTTACAGTAAATCATAATAAACAGCATTTGTTACAATGTGGGTCACAGCGGTCATATGACACCAAAGAAAAGCAAAAGAGAGAAGTCCCAGACCACATAAGAGAGCATTACAAGGAAATTCAACCACAAACAATAAGAAATGCACTGTCATTTGATGCAGGATGTCAATTGAGACTCCTTTTTTTTTCCAACAGAATCTCTTTTATTTTGTCTTTGAACTGCACAGGAAATGGTGAATAAGGTTGTTTAGGAAAGTCCCCTTTAATCTAACTAAATACATATTTCTAGTAACTTAAAATTCACACAAATTGTAAGTTCATAACTGTTCTGAAGCTCTCAGGCAAACCTTATTCAAGCACCCCAATAGCACTTTTTTTATGGAACCATTTGTCCGCAAGGCTTCAGTTATATGTGACCAGACAAAAGGCCTTACTGCATATGAGAAACGTTTTCATCAAATTTCAGAAAGTTTGTGAAAATGTAAAAGGCTGAAAAATCTAGAGGAGCCATTCAACTTCAGAACACACTCTGGTAAAACATAACAAATTCAGAATTTAGGTGTAAAACAGGAGCATTTAAGTTCTATTGCCATCAGAAATTGAACGTCATTATATTCCTCCATTTAAAATACTCTGTTAATTCAGGGGACACCTTCCACCTTTCAGCCCTGTGAGGAATATGACCGAACATTAATACAAGTTGTGGCTCTGAAATGAAAAGCAAAAGAAAAACACAGGTAAAGAAATACCTGCCAAACATAACAGGGTTGCATTCAAGACCACCACATTAAACAATGTTTCAAAAACCGACCCGTGATAAAATAGTATTTATTTTTTCATACATATACTTCATTTTTAGAGGGTTTCACTGCATGGGGTACTCTAAATATGTCATGAGTGTTTGAAAAACTTAGTAGTGTTTTGACTCAGAGGGGTTTCAAAATGCTTCACGCTTACATTTTGTAAAAATCAATCATCTCTCCAAGACAAAAACACTACAAGGCTAAAGGTGGTATTAGAAATTAAGCACCAAACAATTATCTTTCCATTCAGTATAAATGGAAACATTGTGCAACCTGTTCAATGACCATAATGAACATGGCAAAAAATGTGTAAATCTGATCATTAGACACTAATTACTCAAATGCAATCTGGACCCACATGTTGTGTTTGCTTTTGTAGAACCGTTGATCCGTAAACGATCATTGTACTGATATCATAAGAAGTCTGTGGTTCCATTCACCAGCATTTATACAATCTGAGAGTCTAGTGATTTGACTTAGCAATATATTCAGTTATTGTATGACCATATCTCTATATTATAAAACAAAAACGAAGCAAAAACTTTATCGTTAAGCTCTGTTATCAGTAGATAGACCAGTGTCTCTGTATGTTCTAGCTATATTCTCATGTACAAATATTCATATCAAAAGTTATACAGCACGATTCTCACCATTTTCCTTTACAAGAACTTTGATTAGTGAACATTAAATGATTCACAAGTTTAGATGAAACCAAAACAAAATGGTGCCGGCCTCAGTAAATAAAATATAGATATAACAAACACGTAACTGAAATCTGCTTCAGGCACAACTTAAAGAAAGGCATTTGTGAAATTATCATATCAAATATGGCGCTTATGTCCAGTATCCATAGGCTAAAACAAACAAACAAAAAAAAATGCTTTTATTTACAAACAGCTAAAATCTCTGACAGATTCATGCTTCACTTCACAACCTGAATTTGTCCTTAAAGTGCATGCAATAATAAGCAGTTTTACCAAGTGGGATCTTGAATTGTGATAAGATAAACGGGTTGATCAAGCTAATGCCAATTGATCCTATATATCAAATAAAAGAAAAGGTAAGAACTGTTGCCTAGAAAAGTGAGGGACCACAGTATACTGTATGCATAAGCACAATATGGAAGTATGACCAAAAAAATAAAAAATTAAATGAATAAACTCTGACTTTATCCAGTGACCCCATACAGTAATATTCACATTCAGAGCGTAAAATAAATAGAACAAAATAAAACCAATAAAAAAGACAAAGCAGCTTAACACCACGGGGGAGTCCGCAGCTCACATTCCACAATGTCCCTCCATGTAACACACACATTAAGCGTCATACGAACATGATGGGTTTCTAAACATATCAAAGTGCCAATTTTACTAAAATTTCCTGATTTATTCAATTCATACCAAAAGGAGGAAATGGCATGGAGGAAAGAGTCTGTTATTTTTAAACACACAAGTTTTGAGTTACACTGACTAGGTTTGATTTTTATTGACATGTTGCTGTAGATTCTTTTGTTTTACTTTCCCCCTTTCAAGTTTCACAAAAGAAGTTCTCATTGCACGTTAACACCTCGAGTCAAAGATGCAATATCTAAGAGAGAAGAAAAGCAATAGAGAAAGTTTTCCAGCTTCGTCACCGTGGACGTGACTGACGGTCAAGTGGACGTGAAAAGGGCACGGATATGTTGTCCTCTAAAGATAAATCCACTTTCATCTGTTGTCTTCTTTGGGGAAGTCCAGAGATCCCAGGCTTCCAAAGCCCAGGCTTCTACTTTCAGTGTCAAAAGTGTTAATTTCTCTGTCCTGACGTTCCAACAAGTGCTTGATCCTTTCGGTACGCTCCTTCTGCAGTGCGGCCAGTTCCTCCTCGATCTGTCATCAAAAAATGATGGAGGATTAAGTCAATTCAACTTTATTCTTATACTAACACTCAAACAGCCTAATGAAAAGCTTGTACGCTGGTCTCGCATACCCGGTGCAACACACCAGATGAGTGCGAGTAAAGTGCGGTAAACCCAAGGTGACAGAGTGCAGTGCAACAGCAGTCAGTATACCAAACAGCAGGTAAAAGAAGGAAAATATCTGTTCATGCATAACCCATTTATGGATGACATAATTCCTTTTTTGTTGTGGTACCAACGCTCTATGAGGTCAGAGGAAAAGAAAAACAAGACTATGAGTCTACAGCCACGCTAACGGCTTAGGCTGTACTTGGGTACAGCCGGGCTTTGAGCTAACTGCTAGCATATTAGCATGTTAGCATGCTTATGCATAAGCATGCTAAACTTGTAAACTTGCTGACTGTAAACTTGCTGATGTTTAGTAGGTATGACATTTGCCATGATCAGCATGTTAGTTTTACCATAATAATTTGATAATGTTGGCTAATTAAAACAGCAGTACTTGGTCACAACCCACATTATTAGACAAATTCAATTTTTGACCTGTTGATGAAACATTTCATAAAAATCCATCCAATATTTGTCGAGACGTTTCGCTCAATGCCACAAATGTCAACGAAGGTGTGACACATGGGAGCTGCAAACACACATGGAACACACCAGGGACGCATGTCTAGGCCAGAGGCTGCTAAACCCAACGTCTTCCCCATACCACTTTTGTATATATGGTTGTAATGAGCATTACAGCCTCTAGGGGCCACTAGCAGAGCACTTCATTGGAAAAATCTCCCAACAAAACTGCTGCTGTAAAAGTGTCAACATCTAAGGTGTTTGTCTGGATATTTATCTTTCTGCCTTCCTATCCTGAGTTCATTTTATATATATATTAGTGTATCATGCTGCATTTATTTAAAGGCTGCGATCTTAAACCTACCTTCTGTTCAAGGTGCGCTCTGCGTATGGAGACCTTCTGCTCAAGTTTCTGCTGCTCTCGCTCGTGTTGGGTCTCCATCTGTGACTTGGTTTTTCTCTGGTAGGCGTCCAGGAGCTCCATCTCCTGCTTCAGCTGCTGCTTCAGAGCTTGGCACTCTGTTTCCTGCTCTGCGTCTAACCGCATCTAGAGACCCAGCGAGACGGAGGTAGTTACAAACACTTAAACAACAAACACAGGCTGGGCCTCATTCATCAACCTACAGGCCAGGAACTTACAAAACTGTGGCATTAAACGGTGCTCTAGAAATGTAAATGTGCGATGCAGTTGGAAAAAGTTGATGCACATATAGTTGAGACTGTCTGATGTGGAAAGCATACAAATAAATATACAGTATAGAGGTGATGAAAGAGGCCCATTCTTGTTAATCATAATGCTTCAGGATCCTCGTACCGCTTGTGAAGCCATCATCTCGTTGATGCTCTGCTCATACTGCTCCGCCAGTATGGCTAGCTTGCGTGTTTGCTCCTCTTTTAGGCTCTTCAGGATGGTCTTATGGTCGCCTTTGGGAGAGACCTCCAGCTGATGGTTTCGAAGAGCTTTGTACTGCTTGTTCTGCACCTTGCAAGTATCCTGGAACTGTTTCTTGATCTGCATCTCCAGAGTCTGCAGAGGGTTAAAAGAGAAAGAAATGTTAGTGCCTTGGTCTTTCGTGTTACATGCAGATGATAAAACACAAATACTAATCAAGAGTGTGTGTTTCTGGTTCATTTTGATGGATGCAAAATAACTCTACAGAACAATAAATGCAATTAAATAGTAAACAGTAATATGGCTCTCTTGCAGTATCTCTCCTAATTTGATTAATTTAGATTAATCAGTCTGCAACTTGTACGCATTTAATTTCACCTTCTCAGGCTACCAGTGCAGAGGAAATCATTTTGAAGTGGATTAAGTAGTCTAAATAATTTATTCATTAATGACTTAATTTGTTTGCAATACCCTTGAACACTTCAGTTTGCACACAGTGCAAGTGAGCTTTCACTTCTCTCCATTGTAGCGAAAACTAAGAGATAAACAAACTTTTAAAACATTTTGAAATGAAGTTTATGGACTCACTAAATAACCACACAGTGGCAAAGAGAAAGTTCCAGGCACCTTGAGGTTTCTGGGCTGCTGCCGCTGCTCCAGAGTGTGTTTCCTGTGTAGTTCTCTCTGCCGCCGACTGTTGTACTCCTCCTGGTTTTCGAGCTCTGTCTGGTGTTGCAGCCGCATGAGTTCGATACGCAGCTTCTGCAGCATCTGCAGCTGCCTGCGCTCCATGTCCTGAGTGGACTCGTCCTGCCGGATCATCAGGGCATGCTCCATCTCCTTCTGGGTCCTCTTCTTGTTCAGCTCCTGGGGCAGGAAGTTAGATGGATTGCCATTTTTAATGGACAATAAGCACAAAATCTGCTTATTAAAGGTCGTATATATATGGTGAGGTGACTCTCCTGCTGTAAAACACAGATTTAAAACGCAGAATTCTGCATTTGTCCGTGGACTGACCCGTCATTCAATCTCATTGATTGATTTGTTAGAAAATAAAATTTCTTAAAGTCGAGATTGAAAATGTTTCCAGGAATGAGCTATTTTCTCCAGTATAACGTGGGCTGTGCCGAAGGCCACCATGTTTAAAGCCTTGCTAAGACCCTCTGTGTTGGTTCCAGGTTACCAATGTGAGAATTTTTTGTTTCGTATCATAAAAATGCAGACTGAATACTCTTGGATTATTTGGAAAGTTGGTCAGAGTGGCAGTTTCAACAGATTATAATGACACAATGTAAACAACTGTAAGTTGCAGCCTTCTCTGTATATACGCTAACTATATTTTCTGCGGTATCTGCTCTTCTCTGACAACTATCTTGTTCCAAAATGTGACATATATCCAGATATGATATTCAATTTAAAGCTTTTCTGCAATGTCTGATTACACATTATGTTATGTAGCGTCAGGAAATCACCTCTCTCAGTTGCTCCTGTTCAAACTCGTGCTTCCTGACCAGACTCCGGCGTTTGAGGGCCCTGCAGCTCCGGTCGTAGACCAGCCTCTGCTGGGCCAGCAGATGAGCTTCCTCCTCAGCCTGAGAGCGCTGCATTGTTTCTTTGTGCCTGGACAGACGCTCCTGCTTCTCCTCCTTGGGTGTGCAAGGGTCCTCGCTCATCTCCTGTAACACAGATAAAAAACACTGAATATGAATCTGAATCTCACGGAATATGTGTTTCACATTGGACAGATTTAGTGTTTAGGATCATAAACTTGTATTTGTTCATGATATTTACTTCTTTGATCTTGTCTTTGCAAAGCCTGTACTCCTTTTTCTGATTCTCTAAGAAAGTAGTCAGCTCTTTCTTTTGCTGAGCGACAATCTGTTGCTGGATCCTCCTCTCTTCAGCTGCAACTGACTTCATCTGTGAAGAGATGTTAAAATATCCAAATTATCACCCCTCATTGATCTCCTAACTGTCAAAAATGCCGGCGCAGACACAAGTTTGGCTTGAAGTGAACTGAACCGCTCTGTAGTTTCCACCTCATTCATGAATAACACCTGCTGTTGAGGCTGTACCTCTTTGTCTGTTTGAGCAGCGTGGCGTTTGGCCAGTCTTTCCAGCTCAATGTAAGTGTTGTTCGCATGTGTCTCTAATTCCTTCTGCAGCCGGAGCCTATGCTCATCCATCTCGGCCTTTAGCCTGTTCTCCAGGGCGATCAGCTGCTTCTGGTGCTGCCGCCGCATGCGCTTATACCCAGACATCTGCTCCCGCAGCTCAAAGTCCTGCTCATGCTCCTGGATCTACCTGATGACCTAGACAGAGGAACACAGGAAGCAGGAAGTAAAAGAAACAGAGCAGGCAGAGAGAAACAACTGCCATGGTGGAGGCAGAAAAAGGACAGCTGGTAAATCACAAGCTGTGGCCTAAAAACACACCACAATTCTGCAAACTGAAAAGTAATCAGCTTGTAGATTACTACACATGCACAGCAACCCGAGAACTTAACAGGAGCTGATGAATAATAGAAGTCTGACAATCCTTTATGGCAATGCCTTTCAGCATCAGTGTCACACAAAAGAGGGGAAGTTCATCACTGTACAGAGGCTCTGCTGTTTCATCCCATTCACACTCGATTAGAATCAACTGCTGATCACATGAGGCAGCGCGAATTAATCACCCAACCTCTTCAGCACCATTTCTGATGAATAACTAACATTTACATGATGCCTCGATTGAGCTCAAGACCGATCTGCGAGACGACTGTTTCAGCTTGCCATGAGAGAAGATGTGGAAATGCACCATCTACAATCTGACAAAAACTAAACCTCATTGGTAACAGACATCAGGCAGAGATTTATGGGGAAGACATATAAATGCAATGCACAGACATAAAAGCAGAGGCAGAGAGGGAAGCTGAGGATGGAAAAAATGACATCCATTAACAGGATCTGGTTGCCATGACTACAGATGTACAGCTGAGAACACAGACACCCCTTCCCTCCCCTCCTCACCCCCCGCCGCCAGCACGCATACACGCACACATATACTAGCACACGCGCGCGGGCGCGCACACACACACACACACACACACACACGCACGCGCGCACGCATGCACACGCACACACGCATTTTCTATGCAAACGGAGGAGAGAGGGAGCTGCGTACCAAAGATGCTGATTTGATGGTGGCAATGTGTTCACAGGTCTTGCAGTCGAGAGACCGGCTCTTGTGAGAAGTAGGCCGCAGCTCTGGCCTGGTGTCCCTGTGCACAGCCTCATCCCTCACGCAAGCATGGTCCTGCAGGGGGGGAGGAAAAGGAGGAGATAGTGGGGCTGGGTGCTTCCCAGGCCCGCCGCACTCGGTGTTTCTGCTCGAGCTGCTATTATTGCCGAATCTCCCTGAATGCAGCACACATCCAGCTTTAAATGCATCCTTCCCCTGCTTGTTCCCCCGCTACTGTCTGCAAGTTCTTCCTAAGAGAGAAAAGGGCATTGCCAAACAATTGCAGGCACCATGGAAGAGGCAGCTGCTGGATATAGTCGGTTTTTTCTGGCGTCCCCCTCTTCCCAAAGAGGAGGAACCAAATGGCTCCGGTGGATAAGGGTGAATTATGCAATGCCTACCATTGATAATCGAAAGATAGCACAGGGATGTATTTCACTGCCACTCTCCTTTTCCGTTTCAAAATGCAAGAAATGTTTGGGAGGAAAAACACTTTTCCTGTGTTCCAGTGATCGCATGTGGTGCCATATTTGAAAATATTTGAATCAGATAAGGCACATCCAAACATGGTTTTCCCTCGAATATGTCGCTTGATGATCCGTTTGTATTCCACTCGAATTTCTGTCCTACATTTACAGCGCACTTGGCCATGGTAGGTGGTTCTGGTGCCTTCTATTCATCTCTTTCCTCTGTCCCTCTTCTACACTCCCCCTTCCTTTAAAGAGACACCGCATTACTACAGGCACATCTCAACGAGCATGAAGTTATTCAACATCAGACTCTATCACCAGATCGTTTTTTAGAAATGATAAATATCACTGTCCAAATGAACTACTATGGTAAGAACAATGCCAATTTCTGTCTATTAAAAATAAGTATTATTATTATTGTACATTTTCACCAAATCAAGTGCTTTTCGAAATCCAACAACTGCATTATAGTCAAAAATAAAATAGCTTTATGAAACCTTTCCTACTTTTTGAGGAAAACATTTACTTTACCTTATCAACATAACATTGAAATATTTTTATGAAATATTTTCATGAACTATTTTCTCTGTCTCTTTTTCCTCTGTGGGATGTGAACACTACTTGTGTTTTGATATATTTTATAGTAATGAAGCACAGAAACACGAGAAAGTTTTTGCCTTTTATTGATCCTGTCATTGCTTCACATGGCCACTGGGGGGCGACAGAGACAAACATTTAAATGAAGGCTCTGTCCGTGGTGCTGAATATATCTCGACGTATCAAATGCATTGTCATCACTGCGACTGCAAACCCGGTGTGGGTCTACACTTGAGCAACCACTTAACAACCACCTAGCAGAACTTTGCCAACCAGCTAGCAGCCACCCGGAAATGCCTGCACAATCGCGTCAGACATCCCAAACACCGCAGCAATCCCGTAGCCACAATCTAGTGCTAGCATATGTCGCAACTTATCTAAACACAGAAATTATATCCAGCAACACTCAAAGAGCCACACAGCAACCACCTAGTAGTCCACGGCCAACTGTGCTGCTGTTGGTCTAAATGCTGTACTTTCCACCTGTGTCTGCTGGTGAGTGTGTGAGCGGGAACTGGGGTTCAACATTGTTCCTCCTGCATGCTTGTTTTTCTATATGAAATTACAACTTTTAAAACACTTTAACCATTGCATAACTCAAAATTTGTCTTGGAGACCAAAGAGAGTATACACTGAGTAAAATGGGTTATAATGCTATATCATGCTAGATCATGATCCACTGCATATCTGGGAGGCCAGGAGCTCCAGTGACTGAATTTTTGGAGTAAAGGTAGTTTGTTTTTGTTTTTTCCTTGCCCTGTTGATAACTGTGAGGTGGAGGAAGGATGTCAGGCTATTTTTACGGTCTGTACATGAACATATATGGTGATGAGGCTGCACCAGAGAGTGACTCTGCTGGACGTGTTGATAGATATTTTGACCTCTTCTTTATCTAAAATGGAGACTCCATTGTGAGGTTCAGGAAGAACAAAAGAAAGGAATGAATGAAAAAAGGAGGGGGGGGGGGGGTTCCCAGATTTGTCTAAAGTGATTATTTTCCTACTCTGCTCTGCTGGCTTGAGTCTTGCACAAGACAACAAACCTCAAAAAATTACTGCGGGAGAACATATGTGGGAGCATCACCTTTGAAAAGAATCAGTACTTTCTCTCTATAGTGTCTGAAGATGCATTCATCTTTGGTCAGATATGTACATACTTAGGATCTTTGCTTTGCAGATTAACATCTAACTTCCATCTCCTGCTTTTTTTCAAAATACATGAAGAAATGAGCGTACTGCCACTTTTGTGTTCGATCACTGTAAATTATTAAATTGCTCTGACGCAACTTCTTAAGTATCTGCAAGTCGCAGCGAACCACTGGTTGGACAATCAACAAACCAAACCAAGAAAGCGATCATCAGATCAATCATATTTGCATGCAGAGGTCAAACAAAATCCTCTCTTCACTCTATCACTGTACCCTCTTCTATTTTTAGCAATTATTTCCAATGTTGCATCAATCCAAGTGTTGACATCCAGTTCAAATACAGTAACTTGTTTAGGTTAGCATGTAACACCCAGTTCAGACACCAGATGTCCCTGTTGGCTTTTGAGTGGCCTTCATCAGATCATCTGAGCACCTGAGCTTTCCTCTTGACCCTTTCAGCCTCCACTGCATTTGAGATGAAGCTGCTGTGACAGTAATGTGTAATTTCCCAGCTGCCAAACACCTCAGGCTGCTGGACATTTGCTTTGACGTTCAGCATCACATGTCTTGTAGAAGACCACCTTAGACCACAATGAGCTGGTGAAATATAATGTTTGACAAAATGTGTTTGTAGCAAACCTTTTAGGAAATTAAATTAAAGGAGATCTAAATAGGCTGCTTTGTGTCAAGGTCCTCCAGAGAAACTGTTTATGAGGATATATATACATAAATAAAAATAACTTAAATGTTTTTGATTAAACCCTCTCAAACATGAAATAATGTCCAAATTTTACACTAAACGGGACGTCAGTGCCCTCTTGTGGAGCATTTGACAGACAATTTCTAACAAACAGAGAAATAGAACAAAGGATGATTAATCAGTACAGATTAAACTAGTTTTCATTAATCCTCTAAACTGCCAACAAATACATCAGCAATGAAAGAGACGAAAGGAGAACATTGAATTATTTTTTATTTATACGGCAGATGCTGTTTAATACATTTGTGGCAGTTTTTCATCAGGCTTCATCAGGCTGGTTATTCAACCCATCAATGTACAACTTTCAGTACAAACACACAAAATGAATCTATGCTACAGCTTTTTCAGCGTTTCTCTTCCTCAAAAGCAAAATACAATTTAGCTAAATTGACTATTTTTCTATTATATTGCCCTGTTACACAGAAACACTACACCTTACAGCACGTCTTACTATAAAAAATCTGTTCATATATAGATATTCAATTACTATCCAGGACAATTACAACTAGTGCACTGTCCATTTTTGGCCAGTATTGTCTGCCATAATCTCCACAATCCCTTCAGTCGTGCAAGGTCACATCTACAGCTAACATGTAGGGGTTTTTTATAGAATGACGACAAATAGAAGTGCATGAAAAATATGGCATGTTGTTAAAATACAGGGTCGTGAGGATCCCTTTATAAGAACTGACAAGCAACAATAATTCCTTATTTTCATAGTCGGGTCTGTTTTATATTGAATAGTCTGCATTTTATTTTGCAACCAAAGTAACTGTGGCATGGTGCTGTGACAATGCATTGAACAGTATTAGACAGTATCTTATAGCAGGAAAACAGACTTGTTGTTACAGTAAATGACTGTATTATTTTTTTATGCCAGTGCTACAAAGGTTGCTACACACAACTTGGACTACATCTGAGTGGAGTTTCAAATCCTCACTTTTCACAGTCCTGCGTCTGTCTGATCTGAACAGGTATGACGATCTCACTGACGGGGCCGCTGACGGATGTCCCAGGGGCGGGGGCTTCTACGGACAGAACTCCATCACTGGACAGCGAAGAGCTGATGTGCTGCAAGTCCACCCCCTGTGGCAACCTTAATGCAACAAGGAGGAAGTTTATGAGCAACTAACAGACCGAATCAACCAGTCAGCTAATACAGCTGAGAACACCTAACTGATTGTCGCTTTCTTATTTTTAGCATTTTTTGACAGGATAACATTTTTAAACCTATTCTTGCTGCAGGATCCATCATCATCTGTCTTTACGTTGACCTCTTTTACCATTGGTTTACTGATACAGTACACACAGATGACTTACTTGTATTTCCGAGTGAAGCACCTCGACACCAGTCCATGCTCATCCTGCCTTTCTTCATGATTTCCTTGTGAGGAAAAGCAGATGTAATGAGAATGATAAAGCACAAACTGATTAGCTAAAGGTCTGTACATCTACAACTTGTTTCACATCTCACCAATAGCTTCTGACACAGTCAGAGAAGCATGTGCACTATACCTGATATTTGCAAAAAACCCTCCTTGGTTGTGATTGTAATTTCCTCAGGCGAGAAGTGATTGACGTCCAGACTAATCTTCCAGCTGTCCTGCCCTGTCCGAATCTCTGACACCCCACTTGCCAGCTGTCTCGAACCCTTCTGGGTCAGCACCGCAGGGTGCTGACCACTGAATGGAGGCAGAAGGGGACTCTGTGTGTACCCAGGCCAGGAGAAAGAACCCAGTCTCCTCTTCGCCCAGTCTATCCAGTCCAGATCACTAGGCTCCAAGAAAGGAGGGAGGCCAAAATCCTGAGCAAAGATGCGGCTCGGCTGTGTCCAGTTTGGGAAAGGATCCCAGCCGACATCTCGGCGGAAAATGGGACGGGATAATATTTTATTTCGTTCATCCATATCCTAGAGAATAAGCTCAGAATGAAGGGAAATGATACTGCAAAGCCTGTGGCTCCACCCTGACAAACAAGTCTAGATTGATGGCCTGAGCACGAAACAACAGGGCAGCTGAATTTTTATCCTGAAAGAAAGGGAACAGGAGGTCTGAGAAAAAGGCTGCTTTGGCATCTGTAATGCTCCACTCACACACTTTATATACCCAGCTGATTCATTCTAACACTTGTCCAACATTAAGTGTGATCTAAGGGGTGAGAATGACTTGTACGGCATGAGCTGGGGTGTTACTCCTCCGTTGCTCCGGGACCTGGAAAGGACAATGCTAATTATTTTGTATTTATATCTCTGGAGTGTCTGTGACAAGTTGTTGGTGAATGACTCTGGAAGCAGCAAGTAGACAGTTTATTCAGCAGTGTCCTCTGCAGTCTTGTCACATACTGGTGCCCTTTGTCCATAGAAATCACAGTCTTGTGTTATGTGAGGGAACAGCACGTACATCCAGAGTCGCACAGTAAACAGCCGAGTTACTCTCAGTTTCTGAACACAAGACTGAAGGCAAAACCTCGAGACCCAACAAACACGGTCATGTGAGGAGTACATACGGCAAATGACAACGTCAAAGATGTTTACATCCAGGGCAAAGTGATGGATTGAAAGACTGACGCAGTGGAGTGGTAGTGAGGAATTTTGCACCTGTAGCAACGTCTTCATGGGTGTTATGTTGTACAGATAATGAAGTGAGCTTGAGAGAAATAAATCAATCGCCATCAGAGAGTCAAAGTATTTATTAGTTATGAGATATCAACGGCCTTTCCGTCTGTGCTCATCCAACGCATCAGTCAAAAGTATTGACAGACATAAATACTGAGCCAAACATGATTGAAATTCAGTGTCATCAAGTAGCCTAACTGTAGCTGAAATAAGCAAATTAAATTATCTCATTTATTCAAATTCCCTGATTCTCAAACCAAAGAGCTGCATACATTGTAGGTGATGCAGCAACGTGGCCTGTAATATCAGCAGTAGACAAAATTTTAAAAACATAGAAATTAGTATTGTAGATGTAGATCGGATGACAGAAGCTACATTAATGCTATTTATATTATTTTGCAGGTAGACAATCATAATTTGTATAAAAAGTGTGCATATGTGCAGCATAAACGCAGAGGGTCAAAGGTAGAGTGGGAAGTCAGCTCTTCATAAGCTTGATGTCCAGTTTGGCTCAAGTTATTCTGTTGTCATTTTTAGCCATGTCAGGCTAGCAGCTAGGCTACCTTTGTTAGACAAACATACCTATAGACTTCTACCTAGATGGGATAGGCTCATGGGAGTCATAGTGAAACGAAGCTGCAGAATACACTGTATTTGAAAAAACTTTATTGTCCAACAAATTTGAAAATGATAAACTGTATAACAATATTCATCAGCATTTCATGCCAATACACAAGCAATACGCACACAGTGCAAAGATTTCGTTTACACCATATGACACCATTAATAATGGAGTGTTTAGACAGTAAGAGGTTACATCGTTAACGTGTCACAGTTAACAGGAGTTTTATCAATTACTGTTTGAGTTTGAGTTACAGTAAGTTGTTGATTTCAGCCTATCATTTTTACATAGATCATTCAACCAGAACTGTCTGTGAAGTGCCCTCACTTTACGATAAGCTAATGCTGTAGCTTTTACAACAGAATGCTGTGCAGTGATGGTGGCTGTGTAAACGTGCGAGTTAAAGTTCAAGTTAAAATTTAAACCTACCCTAAGTCAGTGCAATAATACTTTCATGTTATGGAAGAGTTAGTGTATGTTACTCTTTAACTGTGCACGGACCTTTGCTCAACCTTACGATACATTTAAGTCTGGATCATGGCTGTTGTTTGCAAGGCTTGGCACCAAAATAAGATATCTCTTTTGTATTATTCTGTGTTTTTTGAGGATGTGTTTATGCATGCAAATTTTTCATTTTACAGTCTATGAAGATAGAAATATGTACAGTGTCACAGCAAAGCAGGAATGGGGTTCAGAAGGCGTGAGTCATCATGTCTTCTTGTGACTGTGCAGCTTTTCTGAAATAAAAATAAATAAAATAAAAACAGCAAAGAGAGACAAAGGCACATTTAATTAACAGAAAAAAAAAATATATATATATATATATTTCCGAATTATGTTATGTCAACTGATAATGATTATGATCAACTGAGGAAACTGTACCTTTTCTGTTTTCTGGAGTGGAGTACGAGTGATGAAATGAGTACAATCAGTACAATAGCTCCGATGACTGAACCAGCCACAATTCCTGCGACATTACCTGAAAAATGACAGATGTTTTTAAACCAGAGGCTCCTTACAGAAAACTATGAGTATTCCTTCATTTGCTTTCACAAGAAGTGTTCATGTATTTGTTTTAGAGAGGAACAGGAAAGAAAAAGATCATCCTTGTCAATTTGTGATGATGCTACAATATCCTGAGGACCCCTTTGCAAACACTTCCCAGCTGTGTAGATATTACACAATGCCGATGTCTTGTCATGGTTGTAGGTTGGGCAACGTCAGTCGCTCGGTGAGTTGGGTGACCATTTTGGTCCAGACTGAAATATCTCAACTATTGGATGGATTGAAATTTGGTGCAGATATTCATGCTCCCCAGATGATGAATCCTAATAACCTTCCTTGACTTATGTTGCATCACCTGCAGGTCAAAGCGATGCAAAATATGTACAACCCTGATTCCAAAAAAGTTAGGATGCTGTGTAAAACAGAAATTGAAACAGAATGTAATCATTTGCAAACAGTTTTACAACAGAAAGTGTTCCTGAGCCCATGTATTTATATCCTTTATACGTTCATGTGTTCACAAAGTGGTGAACCTCTCCCTATCTTTGCTTGTGATCGACTGAGTCTTTCCAGGAGGCCCCTTTTATACCCAGTCATGATACTATCACCTGTTACCAATGAACCTGTTTACCTGTGGAATGATCCAAACAGGTGTTTTTGGAGCATTCCACAACTTTCCCAGTCTTTAACTGCTCCTGTCCCAACTTGTTTGAAATGTGTTGCTGCATAAAATTCACACAGATATTTACACAAATGAATAAAGCTGATGAAATCAAACATTAAATATATTGTCTCTGTACTGTTTTCAGTGTATATATCAAAAAGGATTTGTAAATCCCAACTTTGTTTGAAATCTGGTTTATGTTTTGGTTTACAGCTGAATACATCCATGCATCCATTTTCTATACCGCCTATCCCTTTCGGGGTTGCGGGGGGCTGGAGCCTATCCCAGCTGTCAACGGGCGAGAGGCGGGGTACACCCTGGACCGGTCGCCAGTCGATCGCAGGGCAACACGCAAGACAAACAACCATTCACGCTCACACCTAGGGGCAATTTTAGTCACCAATCAACCTAATGAGCATGTTTTTGGTCTGTGGGAGGAAGCCGGAGTACCCGGAGAGAACCCACGCATGCACGGGAAGAACATGCAAGCTTCGCACAGAAGGGCCCCGCACGGGGATCGAACTGGCAACCTTCTTGCTGTGAGGCACGCGCACTACCTGCTGCGCCACCGTGTTGCCCCCAAGTACAGCCAAATGCAGCCAAATACAGCCTCTCAGTGACATGAAGGACTCAAAGGATCAGCAGCTGCTCTGCATTTGAGCTAATCATACAGAGGCTTGTTCCTCATGGGAGGGAGATAAACGGGCACATTACTCAACTGCTCCGGTGTTTCTTGGATGAAATGCTCACTGGCAAAGCATAACATGAATGTCTACTCAAGTATACGAACATAAGTGGATTAGCCTGTGAAGATCACAATCATGACACTAAAAAGCCTCATGCTGTCACGGGGCAATTGAGACTGAGTGACATTTGGCACAGCAGCAGAGCTTTTTAGCCTAATATCCAAGTAAATTTGCAGATACCACAGCAAGAGTTGTTAGCAACAGGATAAGTTCTTAATTAGACTGAGCATGAAACAGCTGCTCTAACCACTGACAGGAAGCAGCCACTTATCACTTTCCAGGTCAATATCTCATGTAGGAATCTCATAGGAAGAAGTGTTTTTCTTTGAGTTAAAGTAATGCACATGGGAACACACAGCTGAGAGAAGAAAGCAGATTTATATGTTGAAGATAAACCTATAGTGATTAAAGAAGGGGTCCATCCAAGAGTCATTGGTCTTCTCACATATGTAGAAATATTTATGTGAAAAAAAAATTGATTTTTTTGTGCATTTCAACACTACAAGGCTGATTCGATGGATCAGGTGAGACAAACACACACGAACATTAACTACTGCTGATTTTTGAAGATCAAAATCATTGGACAAGACTGATTTCATCGTTTATTCATACTCTTAGCCTCGCAGCTTGTGTCTTCTCCGGACCACTTTCCATCCTCCTGGCACACGCGCTCTGCCGATCCTTTGAGAATGTAGCCGTCATTGCAGGAAAGCCGCACCTTAGCTCCTTGTAGATATCTGGTCCCCTCCTTCTTTCCGTTATTTGGTGGTTGCAGCCATCCACAGGTAATCACTGCACAGTATGACAACAACTAACACTGTGAAACCAAGTAAAGGCTGTGCATAGTACTCACTGGAAATGCTCTTAGACTTTTTTTTTTACTCACCCCGCTTTAGATCCTCTACAAGAGAAATGTGATTCTGGTAAGACGCTCTGGTAGCATTTCCCATTCTTGGGCTACGACCTACCAGGATATCATACCTGCAAGACAGAGGTACTGATCAGAAAATGAGTGCTGCAAGAAGACGTTATTCAACTGTCTTTGGAGGCTGAGGGCTACTCTTCATGATGAATGCATTGAACTTCACATGTAAAAATTGGCCCCATTAACCACAATACTGTTAATTAATTCATTATTACGATGAGCAAAAGTAGATAAAAGTTTTCTTCTCATACCTGCAGAACTGAGAGCCCTCTCCAACGCATATCTCAGATGCCTGATTAGTCAATGGATCATCTGGATTGTCTGGGATTGTGAACACTGGGATAAAAGTAGTGTTATGTCTGGGATGATAGTAATATGTGTCCAAAAGATATTCTGAATCATATGTGAACAAGGCAGACGTGTTCTGGACAGCCCCTGTAAGACAAAAAGAAAGATAAACTTACCACCACAAAAGTGCTTCAATTTAAGTGAAAACCTGCAACAATATCTGCAATTTTTTCATTAAACGAGAATTGTATGTTTTGTTTTGTTACACAGCAGTATGATGTGGACTCTTAAACTTTGGTGACATGCATTTAATTCTTCCTGACTAATAAGGAAGATAATTTCTACTGTGATTAAGCAATACATTTATGACTGCAGTTTGCCCTTTAAAATCTGACTGAAGTCCTGAGCTTAGTGTTACGCAAAGGTTTTATTTACCTGAATTTCATGATTGGCTACTCTATTGTTTCCCACAATTAAATGGTGAATATGTTATTTCTCATTATGTGGGTGACATTTAATGCTTTTATTAAATGATACACGTCTTGATGAAAGAACATAATCCTAATGTAATTCATATCCACCTCTATAGTCTAGCTTTGTGCCTACTGAACGACATTTTATCAATGCATAAACTATGATGTGAATAATCTCTTACAGCTTCCCCCAAACTTGAACAGCTCCTCTGGATTGCTGTTGTTCTGCACGAGTTGACCGTCACTGAGAGCGAGGTCGTCTTTGGCGTCACCGTTCATCTTTCCCAGCATTCCCGCAGTGTAGTTTCTGAACTCCTCTGGCAGGAGCACAGTAGTTGTCATGGTTCCCTCTCTCAGTCGCACCTCCACCCCGGCTCCAGAGGGGAACATCACAGTCACATTTGTAGAGGTGGGAGAAAACACAAACACACCTAGAGGAGAGATTTGGTCAGAATGAGGGCACTTCTTGAAGTTCTAACAAGATGATATCAAGTCGTCACTTTGGAGGAGCTGAAAACAGCCTGTTACAAGAAGCGACAGGGTCTTCCTGTGTGCCAAACACACAGTGCCAAAGCTGGCAGTGTGAGTCATTTCACTTGTCTACAGTTGTGCCCCTGTGAGTGTTTTTAAATGTAAAGTATGTCATCACAGGACATTTTAATTGATGCATTTACTGTATGTGTAAGCAGTTTTAACTGTTGTAGTGGGTCAAGGTAATTTAATTATAATATCTTTATATACTGTACAAGAGTTGAATCTGTAACAATGCATCGTAGTTTGTGAGCTCAACCTATTTTGTGTCTAAAATGCTGCTCTGTAAAGTAACTATTAACCATAGAGAGTATAATATTTGCCTCTCATTAGTGCAGTAAACTGGCCTAAGATGATTACTTTCCATTGCTGCATTGCTTTCTGCGCTGTTCTGTCCACAGTGGTCACATACTTCCATACATCAATAAATGCTAAATCATTAGCATCAAACTGAGTGTTGTGGAGTTGTTTGCTTATGTTGGTATGATTATAAAATGAAATATAAGATTCAGCCTTCTTCCCTGGGTCAATGACTTCTTTACAGTTCCTTAATATTATCAAGAAATACTGCAGATGTGAAGCCACAAGCTTTAAGGTGACAAAATGCCTTGTTAGCATTCAAATATATCTGTTTTTGTGGGTAGGTACATTCAGCTATGTCAGTGCTGTCAGTGTGAATTAATCTCATATTTTCTAACCGCTTTTGTTCTCTTCACTTTATCCTAACGCTCTGTGAGTCACAAAACCAAAGGTTGACCATCAAGAGAAAATCACAGTGTCACAAATGCAATGACTTACTTACTGTCAGATAACAAGAGCATCAAGAGTTGTAAAATCAATGAAAAGTGACTCAGGGTCTCACCATGCAGGTCCATCCAGCTCTGCTCAGTAAAGGAGAGGCTTTCCTGATCCTTTAGCACCTCAAGACCGTTGTGACCGCTGACCAGCCGCACCTCAACAACATCAGACGATGCTTCTTGCATGGCCACAGCTGTCAATTTTGTTGCTTTTATTGTTTCTAATAGTGAGAGAATCACATCAGCGGCAAGTAGTTCATGCGCAGTGAGTATTGTAGTTACATGGGAATATTTATTGTTCTTTAGTGGTTGCATTTACTGATGATTAATTTAAAAGCTAGGCTCCCTCTCACCATTCACAGGCGCCGTTCTGCCTTGGATCGTCAGCTGTTTCTCGTCTGACGTCACCAAAGTGTATTCCCCTTTGCCGTTGAAGGAGTAGCTGACACCATCAAACGTTATGAAGTGGGGGTCTCCAAACACCACAGCTGGCATTACACGCAAAAACAATTAAGACTCAACACTAAATGATAATCTCGCGAAAAGCCATAATACTGTGGCTAACTCACCTGAGCTGGGCGACTGGTAACGTCTGCAATCACTGGAGGGCCGGTGTTTGAAGTAGTAGTGGCAGTTGTCAGACCACAGGCAGCAGTAGTAGAAGCTGATTACGTCATAGACCCAGTGGGACTGGCCAGGAATTCGAGGGGGTTTCTTGAATGGAGGTGAGCCCCAGTCGTGCCCCCGGTCTGGAGTGCTCCCCCCAATCGAGTCTGCTGTCAGGACCTGAGCGCCGGTGCTGTCATAGCAACACTGCTGTCCAGCTGCATACTCTGGACTGTTGATGCACATCCAAAACATTATCAGTAGTGTGTCAAGATCACAATAACTGAGGATGCTTTGTATGTTTTTAGGTATGAATAGACAATAATGGCCAGGTGCTTTTTGCGGAGTTTAACCAGTTTATGTATGCAAAGGCCCTATCTGAAGCCGGGCAATGAAACAAGTGACTGAAACACAGATCCGGAAGCAGATCTAGCCTACAGTCAGCTGCTACTTGTGGAGGGTATTTACTGCTACTTACTGTCAAGGTGAGGTAGCGTGGGACATGTGAGAACATTGAGGTTATAGATAAGAGTATCGATAACAATCAGTACACCAAAGGAATAAAAAGAGCAGTATAAGAATGGAGATGGCAAAAGATTGGCATTTTCTGTTTGCTTTATCTGTGTCCTTAACAGCACAAGAATTTGATAAAAAAATATTCACAATTGTCTAAAACTTGTTAAAAATAAGACACTTTAACAACAAAAAAACATTAGATTAAAGTTTGACAGATCTGATAGGCAGATCAGAGTCACTAGACAGATCAGAATCTATGCTAAAAGCATGTTAGAGGGCTCCGGAAGTTGTCCCCTTTGGCATGTATAATAGATTCAGCCATACTGACGGCTATCAGCTGCAAATGTTATCAACAGTACTTCCTGGAATAGAAAGTTACAAAATAAAGTTGTGCAATAGAGCTAATAATGATGTAAATGCATTTGGAAACGTTTGAACATGACGCTGTCATCCATGTCAGCAGTCATGGACTCACCTGGCCTGTATTGCCCTCACACAGTGAACACTTCCAGGGTGGTATGTGCACACGCTCCCCTTCTCTATATCACAGCCATAGTCAGTCTGAGGAGAGAGATACAGCGTCTGTGACCAGGCAGCCAAATGTGCATTTGACTGTGTTCACTTATACACTGCAGCTGAGGAGTGGGTTACACCAGCTCCTAAAATGTAGCCTACATGTAACATAAGTTTACTAAGTGGAGCTTCACACAGCACAGAATTAAACCACACAAGCTTTTACTGGGCCTGTTTATACATACAAACTGCCAGCTGTAACTGTAACATATTTGGATATTTCCCAATCACTGTAAAACACATGAATACTCTAAGACACATTTGTCAATATCAGGATAGACATTAAGCAAATTTTCTTTGATTTTTTGCAGTTATGCTCCAGCTGCTGGTTTGAAACTAGCTAAGAACTTTACACACACTTTACCTGCAAGCAAATGCTTCACACTGAATCCTCATCACGACACAGAGTCACTCAGTGCACACGTTATAGTATTCACTCACCAGCCATTGAAAGATTGTAGTAGTTTAGCCTAATCCTACAATACCTATAAATTTGTAAGATGAAAGGCAAAAAGGTCGGTTCTGAAACGTGTTCAGTTTTACAGAGAATGTGTCAGCTTGTAAATGCAATGAGAGGAGAGCTCGTCTTGACTTTGAACTGATAAGCAATGAGCGTTAGTCAAAGGTAACAACCGCCATAAACACATAAAGGCATTATATAACAGTGGTTATTTTATGAGTAAACTGACTACACCTAATGAATTATCCACATATTGTGTGGATAATTCAGATTATTTTGGACGTGTAACAGCTAAAAAATTCTACAACGCCAGATAGAGAATTCAATAGCCACAATTTAATTTCAAGCGTATTATTTTCTGTGAATATTTCATCAGAGATGAGTTTTCGCTTTATGTTTGGGAACTTTTTCCCACAATTCTCTGTCTGTATTACGTATTCTTTAATTAAACAATCGTATGTAGGGTTATTTTGTGACAAATTCAGTGTTTTCTTCTCCCTGACGCTTGGCTGTTGTTCTATTAGCTCTGTGGTTTTGACTGTGTGTAATCTAATGCAGGACTCTGTGAATGTAGCTTGTGTTCAAGTCTTCACTGGGCCCTCATTCAGTGCAATTTTTCTAAAATTAATATCTTAAACAATAATAACAATTTCATTTAGCCACTTGGCCTTCTTCTTAAAACCAAGAAACCCTCCATGAAACTTTGGTGACCCCTAGTGGGGGTCAGGACCCCCGGTTGGGAAGCAGTGGCATACAAAAATCTCTGATTGCGTCTCTCACCAGTTAATCTAAGACATATTCTTATTTTATCTTTAATTTGAAATGATTGTGTGTGTGTGCCTGTCTTTGGTCACACTTACATGGAACCTGCCTGTGTCAGCTCTCGCTTGAGCCAGCGTGCAGGGACAGTCTATGATCTCAGTGAGGAAGTTGGGCAGCTGATTTTCCAGCTGGTCCCATGCTAAACATTTGTTCAGGGCCCAAGCTGCTGAGTTCTGCCTGAACGTCTCATCCAGATGCCAGGCGAGGGCGTGATCCTCAGTCCACACAGACTGTACGTTCCTAAATGAAGCACGTGGCAAACACAGCTGTTTATAACTTTTTTTATACTAACCTTTGCTGCTATTGTTTACTTTGGAGAATTTCAATCTGTGTGACACCATAATTGAATGGTAAGAACGGTATTGTTTTTCTTACACTCATATATTATAGGCAGTGTTTGCACATACCACATGCCATCGGCGTTGGTGCTGGGGCTGACACGTACAGAGCCAATCTCCCAGCTTGAAAAGTTGCTGGCTGCTGGTTTGGGCAAAAAGCTAAAGGAACCATCGTTGGGCTCATCCTTTGCAAGCGAGTACAGATACTTCCATGCACCCTGCCAGTTGGGTGTATAGGCTTCTCCTACAGAGAAACATTTTCCAGAATTCAGTGTTTTCTTTCCCAATTAAAAGCCATGTGACCTACAAAGTGTATATACAGGTGTACTCACCTGTCTCCTTGTATCCCCACAGCTCTATATTGACCCTATCCGCTCTCACCAAAGAGGTATTCCAAGTCATCTCGAGAGTGCCTCCAACATTAGGTGTGCCGTAGTACTGCCATTTAGTTGAGTTGACCAGTGTCGCCTTAAACTTAGCATCTAACTTGCCGGTATGTACTGCAGGAACACATTTTAATCAAGTCATATTTTAAAGTCAGGTCAATGATAAAAGGATGTGAGTTTTGAGGTCATCCGCCAAAGAAAACGGACAGTTTTTGTACCTGAGAGCCAGGATCCAACTCTGCTGAATGTACCTCCATCATCTGAGGAGATGTGCACAGAAACCCATCCTGTTTCATACAACAGTGGGGAGATACAGTGGCCTCGACCGTTCTCATCCACATACCCATCAGTGTTTGTATTATTGTCAAACCTGCCATTATAAAGGAAAGGTCAGCAGGTTTCTATACTGTACCTCAACTGTGAAATACTACTGCAATCCTGAAAATTCACCCTACAAGTATTTTCTACAAGCTAGAGGTGTGATAGAAGTGTCGACCAAGGTCATTTTATTTCTCTTAACAATGATCAGAACAGGTTTGGGAACATGTGAACACAGAGCAGCAAAAGAAAGTCTTACCTGCAAACAATCTTGGAGTTGTTATTGAAACTCGCCTCAAGGACAATAAAATCTGTCCCCCCCAAAATGGAGCCAGAATACGGAAAGAATTCCACACAGTACTCTTTATAGTCTGAGCAGCAGCTGTCCAGAGACGTGCATGTTGCATGACAGGAACATGAGGCTAATATTGTCCCACAGTTTCCTTCACATGTCTGCCCTGTCCAGAGTAAAGGGAAACAGGTCTTTAGGAAGCAGTCTGGAGTGTTTAATTTCCCAAGTAATCATCAGATTTAATTATTCTGGATTTCAAATATGAATAGAATTTAAACACTGCATTGCGAAATGTCCCAAATAGACTTCAACATCTTACAAATTGTTCAATTTTCTTCTTCTTTTTTTGTTCCTCTTTCTGAAATTTAATTTGTCTTTATGTAACGTTCCACCTTGCAGTTATCTCCTGCTTTTCACACTTACAATTTCTGTTAAGTGTGCCGGCTTCAGTATATTACATCATTAGCAGTTCTCGTAGCTCAGCTGTTGACTTCTGACCCCGACAAACACACACATGCTGCTGCTGCTGCTGCTGCTGCTGCTGCTGCTGCTGCTGCTGCTGCTGCTGCTTGATTAAAAATGAACCTTCATGTGCTGAAATACTAAATATCTAATTAACTGTTTATTCCTACTTTCAATCTTTAGCCATCTCTGTAGTAAACACACAGAATGGATGTTGAGTCTCTCATGTAGCTCAAGTAAGACAGCAAACAAGGGTATATTTCAAAATGTCAGAGATTAAACAGGCTGTATGTAAAATGCTACAAATTTAGAAGCTTGTGGGCACTTACCTAAAGTCCTGCAGATGCATGAAACCAGAAGGAAAAATATCACTGCTGTGAATCGTTCCATCATATCAGAGATAAAAATTGTTAGCCAGGGTCTCTGCTCCTCTCCCGGCTGCTTCTACACTGTCTTCCAAGATAAGTACAGTCAGCATTTGTCCAAACCTTGGCCCTTCAGTTGCATGCATTTACAAACATCTGTTTAATCATCAACCGGAGCTCACTGCGATCACAGTTTCAGCTGTATTTACCCTCACGTGTTGACTTTTGACCAGCTCTTACTTCAGTGCCCATCAGTTTGTAAGGTAATCTGCTTAATAGGCCTGCAGAAACTCATCAAGGCTCACGCTGTGTTCACTCATGATCATATTTAGAGAAAGATAAGACTTATCAAGACAGAGTTATGAAGATGATAGCTAAATAAAACATGCCTTCATGTGCAGATAATATTTGTCTTGACAAATAAGATTCTGTATCACAGCATCCCTGCACTCAGACTAAATTTACGACATGTAGGACATGTAGGAATGCCTATTTTCTGCTTTGACGTGATTGTTGACCTCAGAGGTCTCTAGCCTTTCACACTTGGCCTGTTTTATGTTCGGAGGCTCCGGGTGTCTGGAGGTAACGATAAGATGTCAGCCTTGTTGACTTCCCTGATAATGAAAGGGTCTAGACCTGGAGTGACACACACACACACACACACACACACACACACACACACACACACACACACACACACACACACACACACACACACACACACACACACACACACACACACACACACACACACACACACACACACACACACACACACACATTGTTTTACCTCCTCCTCGAGGACGTGATTATACATTGTTCGGTATGATGTAGGACAAACTATATAAAGCTGAGTGAATGCACCTTTAAGTTTTTTGTGTCTGACTGTATTTGTTGCCTGCATGCTATGTAGATTTCCTAAATATCATAACCATTTGCCCTTGTCCTAAATAAGACAGTTTGTGCTGAAATGGTGATTCACAAAATTCAGAATTACAAGATTGCATTTGAGTTATGATTGTGCAACTCTGAGCCTGTTGATGTGCTGACGTTAGCATGGCAACATGATAAAATGCTGACAACATATTTGCATCATAATGAGCCAAAAATAGCATTTTGAGGATCTGGGAAATTTCCATTTTCTTTGGGTCTTTTTTTAACAAGGGTCTTTTTATGTTGGTATTTGTGTTGTCCTGCAGAGCGGGCCGCAGGTTTAGCAGTCCAGTGCTGCCTCACAGTGCCTTCACTGAGACAATCCTGAGAGAGGGATTATTTTGCATTTTGCAGAGGTTAAGACTAAATTAATAAGTGAGAAAACAAGTTACACTTTTATGCATAATGAGCTCATTTGTGTCCTGGCCAATAAATCAGGATGTAACCTTGAAGTTGAGCATAGTTTGAAATTCCAAACTAATTCTGACTTATCTTATAAGTCAAAACACAGAGAGTGTGTTGATTTCCTGCCAGGGACTTCATCATGCAGCATGAAAACAATCCCTGAGGAGGGGACCTGTAGGGCCAGCTGTGGGCCAGTAGGGGGAGCTGCTCGCTCTAGAATCACCTCAGTGCCACATGCAAGTGGGAGGCATCCATACAAATGCACTGGAGCATTTTGTTATGTACTGAATTATGTATATATATATTTCTATACATAAAAAAACAGATGCTTTACACATGAAGTATCCATTGTGCTTTAACATGTTTTAATGTAATGGTACAACATGGGTGAGGTATTCATGGCTACACACAAATGTCATACTTTCTACTGTTATCATCTAGACACTATTTCAGAAATGTTTAACACAAAGAAAAGATTACAAGTGCGTCTATTCACATTGATTTCCATGAGTGAGATGATTTAAACTCCATATATTGGGAGAAAGCAGGGCCACTGTTGTTCTGGCCAGGCTCTGCTATGAGCTCGACTAACGAAGATATTGGCAGTGCTTGTGTAATAATTGCATACACATAATTGGAAAACATTGTCATACGGACGCAAAAAGTAAAAATGAGCTGACGTGAAACACAATTGGCAACAACCATGGAGCAGGACTACAGAACAAACATGGCTGTTACCAGTCAGTGTTTGGCTCAATGAGAGCCTCCACACAGCCATGTACACCTCCCAGAGGACACTGTTGCAGACCTAGACTAATTCTTGATATTGTGATTATCATTTGGATTAGGGTTTAATAGAACTGCTATTAGGCTAATCTCAATTTTATTGGATGTTGACATTAAGTATTTTATTAATGCTTATTTTTCGAAACACACCGTAGTTTTGACTGTATAAACTTAACCTCAAATTACAGCAGCAGTCAGTGCAGGTTAATTTCCTCAATCACATGACCTCCTCCACTTGCAGGTTACGCAAAAATCTATCGTAAAAACAATGTCTGTAGTCACGCACCCCCGAATGTTACCGAGGTGGTTTGTTCTGGGGGTGTTGAATGATCAGAGAAATATTATGACTGCAGGTACAGATTACAGGAATACTGCTGGCAGCGGTGTGTCTCTATGATCCTCTTGCTCTTCCATGACTACACACTGCTACTTGTCGCTTTGATCATGAAGGTGACACTAGTCCATAGATTATATAGGCTATAATATAATGTGGAATTGATTAGTTATAGAATATAGTTTAGAGAATAATACAGATGAAACTGACAGAAGTGTTAGACTGAGAGAAAAAGGCGCAATTACACATCTGTCTGCTACTTCAGCACCACAGACAGCACCATGGATTAATTAATACACAGCACAGTCAGGCTGCTGATAGTTCAGAGCCATGGCTGGGCCATAGATTCTAACTTACACAAACCTCAGTCAGATAAAGGATCAATGAGTCAGACAGGCTAGACTAACAGCTGAATAACCCCTCTGCCTCTGCACTCTGCTACCAGAGGATGGAGAGGGAAGACGGCAGGTTAACGAGGGGGATGCATTTTGGTAATTTTGCAAACGAGGGCGAAGGGCGTCCCCTCCCCAAAAAAATGCCTGCTGCTGCATTGGTAGCAACATCATCCCAAAATGCTGGCATCATCTCGACTTAGTTTTTGTAGATTCCTGAAGAGAAAAGTAAAGAGCTTTTTATACAAAAAGTAATTTCACATTGTCATGACATGATGCTGTGTTGAACTGCACACTCACCACCATCAAATGGCCGTTCTTTGCCCTGTAAACCATGGACTCCTGACCGCTCTTGAAGTCCACAAACCCCTCTCGGCCAGGCTGGATGTCAAACCGCACACTGCGGGTGACAATACCAATTTCACACTGAATAAGGTTCATCCATCCTTTTCACCATTTAGATATCTGGCTTTCAAATCAATATTACAGCTTAAATGCAGATTCTGTACCTTCCCTGGACCACTTTGATGTAGTTCTGCTTGTTGGCAATAACACTCAGCTTAGTCAGGGCCTCAAACAGGTAGTCACACTGCAGAACCAGATCCCCCTGAAAGAACAAATGATGTCCCTCATTTGGTGATTTTATAATCTGTAAAAGCTGAATGAACAGATTCATGAAGTAATGTTTCTCATCTGATCCAGGGCCTGCTGTGAGTGGGGCTCCAGTAAAATCATGGACCATATTTTTTTAGCTGATAATTATTGACTCATGAAAATCTAAGAACAAATCCTTCACCCAGCTGCCCTGATATATTAATTAATTTTACACTGACGTGAAGGCCACGTTCTCCTACACGCATGGAGAAGGGGGGAGTGGCATTCAGTTGGTTGCAATCTACAACTTCACCACTAGATGCCAGTAAACCCTGCACACTGGGCTTTTAAATGTGTGTTTTTACTGCCCTTGAAGACTTGAGTAACTGTCTAGAGAACCACAATACACACATATATACATGACCTGCAGATTGTGTTACCATTAAGTCATAGTCTTTTAAAGTAAGTTAAGCATTGGCAGTTTTGACATTTGAAAAGACAGGTGACAGGTATTGTAGATATGTAGGTCTACCTTTTTCTTGATATCATCACATGTAACATGAAGGATCAGGAAGTTGTCACTGAGGTTGCTGACAGACACACCTACAAAAAAGGGTCACCTTTAAAACTTGAATGACACATTTATATGTAACTGAAAGTTTAAAGCATACACATAACAATGCTGAACTGGTTTGTTACCTTTCAGACATCTGTAATCTATCCGCTGCTTAATTTTGGCCTCTTCAACCAGGTAGGCAGCTTCCAGGGTGAAGATAAGCTGCCGGAGACGAGGCCTGAACCCATTCCTGTCATACTTCACCACTGGCACGCTGTACTGTGGGAGGGACGCACACAAGGTCACAGTGGATAAAACAAATGACAAAGACACAAAGTTAGTTCCAGTGTTAGTTTACCTTGATCTGCTCATGCCGAATCATCTGAAGCACTTTGATGTTTATGTCCCCTGCACCTTGATAAAACAACAGAGACTATTGAGAGAGGATTTCACACACAACAAGACAATAATAATGGTACGATAGTGCCTCAGATCCCCCACTGATTAACTTGCTTATCAAAGTGCAGAATAGTCCCATTACTGACTCATAAAATATCACAGCATGACAATGTGCTATTGCTAATTTTTCTGGAAAGAATCTTTTTCCATACAAAAATACTGCCAGGAAAACTGGAACATGTCTACATCTAATCTCC
The DNA here is from genome assembly GCF_039877785.1 of Chaetodon trifascialis. Taxonomy (NCBI): domain Eukaryota; kingdom Metazoa; phylum Chordata; class Actinopteri; order Chaetodontiformes; family Chaetodontidae; genus Chaetodon; species Chaetodon trifascialis. The sequence continues at coordinate 10,777,664 of NC_092075.1, forward strand.
ACAGGCTCTTACTGTTTTAGTATACTGTACTTGTGCAGAGAAATTCACATGCTAAATACTACGTTCCTGCAAATACACTCAAACTGTAGTCTTACTTATCCTGGTGTCCACGAACGGTCTGCACACACTGTAGGGGTAGTTTTCTTTCTTTCCTTTGAACATGGAGCTCGCCTGTTCTTTCAACAGAAGCTGGAAACCAGGAAACAATTTGAAAGCCGAGACTAAGTTAATTTATTTCCTGAAGTAAATTTGTTTGGGACTAAGGTGTTGCCCATGAGGGTGGATCATACCTGTGCTTTCCTCTGAGGAGTGATTGCCCGAACATACTTCCCAACCATGTGGCGAATGTAGAGCTTCTTCAGGAGCTGAGAGGTCTAGAATGAATACAGTTTCACATGAGCTGTTTGATTTGACACCTTTACAGGTTGTAACCATTGCCAAAATGACAAACATATGCCCTCATGCATGCAGCCTTACAACTAGAAACAGATGGTGTCAGAAATGTATCACCCACCTCCCGCATTATAGGTGGAGGGGTGAGCCAAGAGTCTTTCTCCAGGACTGTTTTGGGAAGGGTTTCCCTGAGCCGTGTGAGGTAGTTCTGCCTCACGTACGCCAGGTACTCACTGTTGTCAACCGAGACTGGCTGATTTCTAGTTATGAAACCCTTAATGAACCTGGAACAAATCAACAGACAGGTAAGCTCACTGCATGGCCGTCATCCTCATCCCATTAATCTTCAAATGGAGCTCATTGTTTTAGCTTACTTCTTGATGACCTTGACAGCCCATGCCCTCTTTTCACGTTCCTTTCTAGCCATCAGACCTCTCCAGCAGTTCTCAATCTTAGTGGCTATTTAGATAAGACAAGTTAACAATGTGTGGAAAAGTTTTTAATTTGTGCTTATAAACACGTCTGTGGGCGTTTTAACACTCACCAGCTTCTCTCTGTTTCATGTAGTCTCCTTTCACTCTGTAGCCTTTGTACTTGGCCTGAATTCGTGTTGCTACAACAAGGAAACTTGCGGTTTCAGCCTCAGAAGTGGTACGATGCTTAGCATTACAATAAATTTACAAAACAGCATCTCACCTAGCTTATGTTTGCAGACCTGAAAGGCGTCTTCTGTTGCAAACAGAGTTCTTGGGTGCCGGATGAAAATTTTTGTCCTTGAGGGAAAGAGAGGAACAACAAGAAGTTCCTGTAACTCATCATGGACAGTCAATGGCACCAATCCATTAACGTCTGCCTACCTGCCCATCTTGTACTCATCAGGTTTGTAGCCCAGGTGTTTGATCAGGCAATGCACACCTTCTGCTGCCGTACCTTTCCAGTTGGGCCAGGTGTCCGGACACAGAGGCTTATACCTGAGCACGGAAGAACACACAGCTTAACAGGTGATACCAACAAAGTGTGGGGCCACAGCAAAGATGGGCACCCGCCAATTGTCCTCTGAAGAGTTCTGATTGAGATCAAGAGCAGTAACAGTATGTTTAAGTACCTCTGGAGAAAGATTTCATATTTGCGTCGGTAAGCAAACCCAGCACGCCTGACCCTCAGGTGCTCCATCAGCCCCAGGTACTTCACCTGATGTCTCACCAACACATCATCAAAGCGTCCTGCAGGGAACACCAAAGGTCATCTAGAGAGTTCAGGGTCAAAACTGTGTGGTCTAACTTACATGTGCTGACTGACTATAGGCTGAACGTACGGTAAAACTTATTGGCTTGGCTAAGTCTTTTCAGAAGTGGAGGATTTCAGGACACAAGGCCTCACCTGGCTGCTTGGCTTCATTGGGTTTAATGCAGCGGACGTACCAGGGTTCTTTGGACATCAAGATCTCAGTCAAGCCCACCAGGCTGCTCTTAAACTGAGTCACCACCTGAGAAGTTACAGAAAATGGCAAGAATGAGTGTTGATAGTTTGTTTACATTAGTCGAGTATCATCATCTGAATCATTTCTTACAGTGTCAGGTCTCCTCTTGCTGTCCGGTTCAGAAGAAGGAAAACAGTGTTTGATAATAGCATTCTTGGACTGTCGCATGACCTTAAGGTGAATAGGAAAACTGTATAAGCACCCAATATGTCAGACATACAGTATAAACCTTGAATAGAGTTATACTCCTTTACATTTCTATACATTTTCAGTTCTATTTTGGTGCTTTTTGGTATGAGTGGAGGATGTTATAGAAGGCATACGGTAGATCCACAACAATTACTGTATTTGTGTCATACAATGAATCAAATAAATTTGTTTTCAAGGAATCACAAACCAACCTAATGTGGATATTGGCTGGTTTCACACTGCTCGAAAAGAAATGAAATTACCTCTTTCCCATTTCGATACAAGAGATCATTGTTTTTGTCCAAGAATCCTGAAAGTTGAAAGAACAAAGAGAAGCTTTGAAATAGGAAGACTATTTCTTCACTGACAAGTTGAATTTCTAAGCAATAAAACAGACTCTTGTTCAATTCAGGACACTTAGCATCTCACGCTGCTATGACCAGTAGTATAATGTGGCTAGTGCAAGAGATGTAGTAAAAATAATATGAACACATCGGGGCTCAACATCGATGTCGTTGTGTACTTTAACTTGTCCTGGAAGGTAGTTTATCAAGTATCGTCACAACACTTTGTTGTCATATTGTAATGTAAAGAAAGACATTACTTAACATACAGATGTATTTCAATGCTTACCAACAACACAGTATGTCACCTCCCCAGCATAGTGCAAGAGGCGGAAGTCTCCTCTCTCCAGTGTTTTTCTCGTCTTTTGGTCGGCAAGTTTATGGCTGCAGGAAGTGGATCGTTAGTGTCAGTTATTATGATATTCATGGTTACCATGTGCTGGTCTGGCTGCTGGGTCATGTCCCTAAACCATGTGCAGACAATCTGCACTCTCTGTAAGCAACAAGTGTTGAACTCACGTGACGAAGTGAGGATGACCGCCAATCTTTTCCTCCATCTTCTCCAGTAAGGTCAGATCTGTGGCCTCTCCGGGACGCAAACATTCCTCGTCCTGTATGAGAAGACAAGCATCTATCATTCAGCTGGTTTTAGTTTTGGGGGCAAGTACATTGTTTGACTTTCTTTATGAGCAGAACTGAATTGTGTCTTTACCAGTAAAGAGATGATTCCTCTGTGTTTCTCCTCCACGAGATCACAAATTATCTTGTTATTGAAATATGGCACGGGTTCCCACTGTGCATAAAAAACAAAAAACAGCGATGGAGAAGCATTTTTTATTGTATGTGAGTTTATTTTTGCACATTAGCACTGTGAGCCACAAATGTCAAGCAACTTAAATAAATAATAAATGGCCTTATTACTTCAATCCCCTCCATCTCGTACTCCTCCTGCTCTGACTTGAGGGTCAGCTGGATGAAAAGCTGCTGCAGCTTCTCGTTGCAGTAGTTGATGCAAAACTGCTCAAAGCTAAAATAAATCATAGGCACTGTCAATATCAGATTCTTCATTTCACACATTCGCTGCTGAAGAATCAGCTCATCTTTGCGTGATCTCACCTGTTCACGTTGAAAACCTCAAAACCATAGATGTCCAACAGACCAATCACTGTTTTCCTGGAGGGATCCTGCAGGTAAATAACACAGATATGATGTCTGGTTTGTAACTGCATATGTATCACCATGTTTAGTCAGACCACAGTGCAGAAATTCAATCTCGTATGTTGTTGTTATTTTAAACTAATAGAATTACACTGTGAAAAGAAAATCAGCCTAAAGAAAAATTGGCCAGATGTGTTTTTTCCAGAATTGGGGGTTTTCAGACTCAACCAATCAAATGGCTGCCTCAGGCTTGCTGAAATCTTATTACCCCAATTTTCTCCCCATTTCCATGATCTTAATGAGACAGGTACAATTAGATTAGATTAGATTAAAAATCTTTTTTCTCACCTTGTTCGCTAAAGATTCATTGATCTTGCTGACCAGCCAGTTGAAAGTGCGGCCATAGATGGCTTTGGCAAGGGCATCCCTGGCATATATTGCATGGTCCACAGAGAAGGGACTTAACACCTTTAACATCAGGATAATGTAGATATTTATAAGCAAACAGCCCAAAAAAAGTTTAAAATACTTAATGCTTTGAATTAAACAAAATGAGCCAAGTCACCTCCTCTGTTTTGGCTTCAATCTTCCTGTGGGTTAAGCCCTGTTGTAGCACCTGAATAGGAATCCCCAGCAACTGCACAACACAGAGAAAAAAAAAGAAAAAAACAAATAACGCATCTCATAACACAACAAATCTCTTCCTAGTCTCCGTCTGAAAGTTGCATAGAGACACACGAAGGCTTTAGATTATGTGCAGTTTGTTTGGGGCTCACCTTTGACACCCAGTGCATCTCCTGGTTGTTGTTGAGAGACGCATATCCTCGAACATCTGCTTCAAACTTGATATTTCCCAGATGGAGCACACTAGCAATTATTCCAAACAGGTGCTGCATTACACCCAGAGAGAAATACTTCGTGAACCACCATCAAAGCATATCTTACGTAGGTTTAGATGAAGTTTTGTCCAGTTTCAGTGTGTAAAGATTGACTGGACGTCCTCACCTCAGTATCACTCTCGCTGAACTCGATGACAGAGAGGGCTTTCCGCACTGTCTTCCAGTCACTTTTGTCATTGATAGAGCTAACTTTGGCACAATCACCCTTGAGGAGATAAAGAATAAAAAGACTGAATCCAGAGATCTTGGTTGCACCAGATTGATGAGTTTCTTTTGTTTTTGTCCACTGACCTGCACAAGGTAACTGTAGTGCTGGCAGCTTCTCTCCAGGCCGAGCCAGCGGAGCAACTCTTCCTCTGCTCCCTCCACCAGCTGATAGAAGATGTGGAAGTTTCTCTCTCCGTGGTTCTGGTGGACCACACGGGACTTCTCCAGCAGGTAACTCAGGATGTGTCCACCAACTGCACCACCCTGAGGAAGAAAGTAATCCTTAACCCCTTGTCAGTGCTCTGTGTGAACCTTAAGGTTATTGCATGGCTGTGTTATCTTGATGTTGTTGTTTGCACTGTAATGTACTACCTGGTGGTCAAACTGGATGTCCATGTATTTCCCAAAGCGGCTTGAGTTATCATTCTTCAGGGTTTTGGCATTTCCAAAAGCCTTGCAGATATAAAACAAAAAAGGCAATAAATGTCTGATTTTAAATTTGTGTTTTTCTCTAAAAATGGTCTCACAAAAGCTTGGGCACACATATCCACGTCACTGACCTCAAGCACTGGATTGGAGAGGAGCAGCCTGTCCCGCACGTTGTTCAGGAGTTTGGTACTTGGACAGCTGACAGCGTAGAATTGCAGGATTTTCTTGGAGGCCTCTGTCTTGCCGGCCCCGCTTTCCCCTGAGATGAGGATGAAGTGGTTGTTGAACTCAGACTGCATGGTGCGGAAGACGTTGTCCGCAAGCGCATAACTGAAAGTACAGTAATACTGTAAGTCAGCCCCGTTTTAAAACATCCTTTTTTTTTTTTTTTCCTAATGCTAATGAACGCATGCTAACATATACTGACAGCATGCTGATTTTTTAGCAGGTAATGTGTTTGTCATCTTCACATCTTAGTTTGCAATGAACACAAAGCGCAGCTAAGGCTGGTAGGAATATGAACATTATTAGTGTTTGCAGGTATTGCTCATAAACCAAAGTTTTATGGAAATTACAACTTTGAGCTGATGATAGCGCTACATGACAAGTCAGGGGGTTAAGGTTATTACAGTTCATCCTGAGGAGGACATGAATAAATGCTCCATATTCTCTGGTAGCATTGGAGCAAAAGTCAGGGGATCAAAGTCAGTAGGATTCATCCTCAGGGGACCATGAATGTCCATGTAAAACTTAAAAATCCATCCAGTTGTTGTTGATATATCTCAGTCTGGACCAAAGTGTGTCTACCAACACACAGTATAAATGAATACAGAATCAAAAATATCTTACATATGAGGTGGCAGCTCAAAGAAATTTACACCCATGTAGGTATCCATTTGCTTCTTGCTGTAGATATCCAACTCTTTATATGGGTTGACCGACACCAAGAGAGTCCCAATGTAGGTCTGCAGAGAAAGACAAGGAAAGGAAGTCATGTTCTGCAACTCTTGTGCATTTGATGATACAGGTGATTGTTTTTCCTCAAACATTACATGACATTAAGAGAAGGCATCCACCAGTGTGGTGTCCATGTATCACTCTGCTGATAAGTAATTTTCTCCCTCTTATCAAAAGCAATAAGTTTGGTTAAACGCTTGTCATGACCTGCAGTGACCTCTAGATTGCTCACTCGGCAAATGAAAAGAACAGGAGCTGCTGTTTCAGCAGCACAAGGTGCCAGATTCAGCACAAGGCAACGCAGCATCAGGACCTTTATGGGTTGAAGGTCGAGGGCATGAAGTTTAATGAGAACACCACACAGGAAGACTCACGTAAATGAGATTCTCATGGAAGCGTTTCCTCAGGTTGTCCAGGAAGGCAGTCTCACTCGTGTAGGCGTCCAGAAGAACAAAATCCTGGATGCCCACGCGATCCCGGGCTGTCAGAGAAGCCTCCATGTTCCTCAGGATCTGGTTACACCGCTGCTCCAGGCTCTGTGCCCGAGCAGGAACACGCCAGTGACAAGGAAACAAGGTGTCACAACAGACCTAAGTAACTTGATAAATGTATGATGCATTTTAAGAGATGCTGGTGAAACAATGAATTGCTCTTTTTTAATTGCTCTTTCTTTTCTCATTCCTTCTGTTAAGACTAGGCCTATATGTCCCATACTTGTCTCCTGTGTCCTGTTTTCCTCAAAAGTTATCTGTTTTTGAGCTTGTCACCGGTTAAGAACACACACATGCTCACTATCATGGACAACATAGGATCTATATTTCCCAGAGGGACACTCATTTCCCGCCTGTTTGTCCCTATATCTGTGACTTCCAGTCAGGGCCGTTGGTGGCCTTGGCTACATCCTCTATGCTCATGACAAATCTAAATTCAGCTTCCACTATCTAATCTGCTTCTATGTTGTCTAAAGAACCATCAGTCTTGTTCACGGCAAGGACAGAGTGACTATGAAATACTCCACCGACACAAAAACATCATATATTCAAAGTTTGTCAGTTTAACATGAGATAAACAATCCAGATTTAAATTTAGATGTACAATCCAGAAGTAATTACATTCATTATGAGATGCATAAACACGGGGTATCCTCAGCTACTTCAAAACCCACAACTGAAGAAGTGCCAGGTAAGATAATCAGCAAACTCAATGCACTTTAATTATGGTGCTATGAAAGAACAACCCAGCATTATGCTTCGGTAGTTTGGCTCTCATCACTGCCAGGCTGACCTGTCACCAAGTCGGGGTAACTGACACTCACAGATCAATCTCCAGTAAAACAAGCTACTGCTCTACTGACCCGGCAGACACTTACAGCAAAATGTCACAATGAATCATGTCCTCAAAGAAATACGTGATCATTAAAATGTTCAATAGTGTTTAGCAGGAAAAAGTGCCAAAAAATGACCTACCCTGAAGCTCCCCGATGTGTGTGTGTGCGTGCCTCTGTGTGTGTTTCTGAACTGAACGTTTGGTTTTATTGAAGGAAAAGGACAGGAAACACTGATAGATTACAGTCTCTACTTCCTTCAATAGGAAACCATCAATAATGTAGTGAGTGTGCAACAAAGGAAGCAAATCTCATTCTAATGTATGTGTGTGTATGCGTGTGTGTGTTGATAGGTTTACTGTAGATCTTGCCTGGCCACATAGAACACACTCATGACCACGTTTCTGTTCTGTTTTGGGTTTTTTTCCACTTTTGACTGTATGAAACTTTTGATCAATTCTCTATTTCAAATCTAAATCACAGAGAGTTGGATGGTGGAAAACTGGGATCTTTAAAAAAAAATTACAATTAGACTTCAAGACTATACAAATGTAAATGTATCTTTTAAAAAGTACTTTCCTTATTGTGTTTTGCAAAGTGTTCGATACCATAAAAGATAAAAAGCTGATTAAAACAAACAGAAAATTAAATGATGCAGTATATCCGGCATATATTAAAGTTTTCCCTCAATACTTGCCTGTTTGACAGAGGAAAAGAAAGAAGCCTAAAAACTGTTACCAGAACTGTAATATGAGACTTCAACAGCCTTTCAAAACAGGTTCTTGAATGCCTCACGTGCTTAAAATATGGACAGTAAGATGGTAACTTAAAAGATAATAGCAGTAATAAGAAACAAAAGACCCGAACCAAATCTAGTTTAATCACGGAGGTGGTCCCACTCTCCCCTCCCCTCTCTTCTTGATAGTAATCACATCATGTGTCTGAAAATTACAACTGAAAAAATCCTTCAGACAAACCAACTGTTCTTTCCTAAACTGGCTTTCTTGTCAAGGCTCTCCATGTCTAGCATCAGGCGCAAAAGAAAACAAAAAGAGGAAAAGCAGCTAGGTCTGTCTCAGACTCTCTGCTCAGCTGTTGGCAGGCTGTTGGCCCGACACCGAGCACTGAGATTTTCTACCATTCGAAGGAAATGTTACCTCTGCTGAACACACGGCTGCTGGTAAAACAACACTGTGTTGTGAGGGGATTTTGCTGAACAGAGCAACAAGATAAGAGGTGACTTTTCTTGCCAACATTGTCATCTGATGTAAGCTGGACGGTGCTGCAACAAAACGCAGTCACGTGTATAAGATAACACACAAAACCAAAACATCCACCATGAGCAATTACCCTAAAACACCACATTTTGACGTCAGGCTACAGCAGAACAGCAAAGTCTATCTAACCCGGAGACCATCACCTGAGAGGGCGCTCCATTGTTCCTGTCTATCCAGCATGGTGCAGGATCCTGTTACGCAGCCACAAAGTGGCAGTTAGGCTCCTGAAAGAGATAGCACTCCTCGTGGGCCATTGACTGACACCACACATCACCCAGGGCAACACACATTTAGGGGGCTGCAGGTGTCTAGAGAAACCTGACCACCACTGGCCTCCATCACACCAGTCAAGTACAGTACCTCCTCTGTTGCTACTGTTTCACTCAAGCATACAGTAACATGCTTTGAACTGATAAGCTTGTTTGGCTAAAGTCTTGTTTGGTAAAGAACTGATTAAAAAGTTCTTTCTTCTGAAAAGTAGAATATAATTAGCTTTACTGTACATTCACAAGCTAGTGGCTAACTGTGTCTGTCTGCCGTTTGGAGGTGGGCAGGGAGCGTACAATGAGTTCTTTAGAGCTTTGCACTGAAAACAGCTTCTACCGCATCTAGAAAACGATGTCAATCGCGGCAGTGAAACAAAATTAAAGTGAGCTGAAAGATGCTAAAACGCTTTGCAGAGGTGAGGGGAACAGCAGAATCGGGTGATGATTCTCTGTGGATTCATCAGTACAGGCGACCCCTACACATTACTCATGGTTATCTGATCCACTGAGAGTATAAAAACATTTTTAGTGCAGCTTTAAAGTGTAAAATTTGAGCATATCTGACTTGAGCCTGCGGCAGACAGCAGTGCACACCTGCGTCCCCACCTGTCCAGTAACACACCTGCAGCCAGCATACAAAAGCCATGTCCGTTCTATTACCTGTGTTACTTCCAAAACCATGTGCGTCATGTTGAATCAGTCTTGTGTGATGAACCTGATAAATCCAAACTACTTTGAACTTCAGTCCTCAGGTAACCAGTGTTTCAGTAGCCGATGAGTTTTCCCATAGTGCCTCTTTAGGACACCACAGATGTTTTCACCTAGAACGTCTCCTCTGCTGCTCAGCTTTGCATCGGTCCCAGATTCAGATACTGGCTCGGAGAAGGCCCGGTGCCACGGCCTTGGACAGAGGAGGAGAAAGAGTGTGGCACTGCTGTTTCCTGCTGGGCTGGCGTCCCTGCATTGTAGGTAATGAGGTGGTAATGAGCTACCTGGCTTTGGAAGCCCAGTGCTGGTTAAACATTCATGGAGCCCAGGCAGCAAACGTTCTTTCAGCGCTTCGCCTGAGTGTTGAACAGCTACACTATATGTTTAAGGAAGAGTGTGTGTATATGTGTGTGCGCGCAGGTATGTAATACAAGGATGTAGTAACTTTATCCTCGCAGAGACCCATCCTCACCTCCCTCCCCACAAAATTACAGCACAGGTATTCGATTACTGATCTTTGATTAGGCAGATGCATTTCAAACTAATTACTAACTGCATATTAGTACTTTCATACATTCTGTTGGTACCATCTTCAACATAGAGAAGCTTTCATATGAAACCTGAAATAAATATAAAAAATTAAAGTGATTATTCCATAAATTGAATTTGAACTGAATTTGTGGCATTTTCTGCCTTTGTTTTTTTAAAAAAAAACTGTATAGCTGACAGGAAATGAGAAGAGAGAAGAGATGAAGATGGAACTTTCTGATACATTAAACTATTTTTCAAATTGACATCACAATAAGACAACATTGCGCCCTGGTGCTCTTATCTCATCTTTTTCTCATGGTTCAGCTGCTTCAGTTGTGACAGGCCTGTGGCCAGTGTAACGCTGCCCTCTTATTCCGTCTGTTTAAATTTTAACATTGTGCTTCCTGTAAGCGTCAACAAAGGCATCTTGCCTTACTGCCTGTAGATGGGCCAAAACACACGGTGACATAAGAGAGCATGTTGGAAAAATCCTCATTAACATAATGTAATCCATTATGCAGATACTGGGGGATTTCTAGGATCTACTCAGTCTTTAAAGATGACCGCTTCTCTCCTAATAAACGCACAATAAAACACCAGATGGCCAGATGGCTTGTGGGGGCCACATATTATTGATTTACAGTCCATCCATTGGAAACCCAGCGTATCAGTGATTAAGGCTCATGCTGAATATTAGCATTTGGTGCAAACATCACGTCAGCACAAGCATGGCCCCCTCTCAACAATCGAGTCATCTTTGACAAGGAGATGGAAGAGAGGTTTTATTTCCAGCTTTCGTACAAAACAACTTTCCAACAACAATCCATTGTATAATTGCATGTAAACACAGTGGTGCAGTGATGATTGGTGCTTATACTGATATCTAAGCTGATATGATACAAAAAAAATTTTTTCAATACCTTTCTATTGATTGCATAAACACATGTTTTCATTAAACAAATCAAACTATGAACTGCAAATAAAAAGGCAGCATACACATAACAAATCCAGATTTTAAATCATATATGTATTTTCTAAAGAGTGTCAAAAGGGCTAACAATATGAACAATTTGCAGCACTTTCAGTATTTGGTAGTATTGACACAATTTGGTCAAAAACAAATACTCCTGAGGTTAGATACTCAGGCAAAATAATAACACAAAAAACTTGTTCAGAGAGTACCTCCTGTACTTTTGCATTCATTTCATGCACCCTTCCCTCGAACAATGCAGGTTTATGCTGCTTTAACTTAGTAAAAAAGCTTATTATTTCAGTCTCCAGACCACACACTGTACATTGAGGACTCTCACACAAGAACACACAACTCAAAACCTCAACATCTGATAAGAGGTAAAGGTAGTAGGTCTTCTCTCTTAAGAGTGAAGGACAAGTTGTATCACAAGGCGCCCTTGATCCACCACTCGTCCAGATAAATATTCACAGGCTCAATTAGTCCCAAACAACTAAACTTTCAAACTAATCCTTTATTCATGTGAGCAAACAGATTGCTGTCGCTGCAGCACGACTCTGAAGGCCGGAACGAGCTGCCAGGCTATTAGTTTCAGAAGTTGAGCATTCAGTGAACAAATTGCTCAGTAATTTAAGTACAGCATCGCAAAACCAGTTGTTTTACTGACTTTTAGCATGTTGAATGTGTGTGAGCAGCATAGGTCATTGGCATGTCAAAATAAAAAAACAGCTCATAGGACTGCAGTATTTTGGTATTTAAGCATGTAGATACTAATCTTACCTTTGAGTCCATGTTGTCGTTCTTCGTGCTCTGCTGAGGTTCTGTATTGTTCTGTGCGAGTCTGGCCGAGCAGCTGATCTGACCAGAGGGATGTAGGGACAGTGGGATGTGTTGTATATTCTACCTGTATTTATGGCCGTCCCATAATGCAGCAGCCTCAGCATGTCCTCACAGTGTCCTACTTTTCCACAGCTTTTATTTTCAGGTTGGCCTCCTTCACTTGCAGGGGCGCAGAAGGCCGAGAGCCTCCAGCAGTCACAAACAAACCTCCAGTTTTGGATGATGAGAGTTCGCTCTGTAGCTGGAAACACTCCATTTCAATTCAGCTGATCAAGTATTATGTTGTGTTGCGTGTGCTAAAGACAACTGAGTCACCAGAACGTCACACTGCTGGAAATGAGTAATTGGTAACAGGTGATAGTATCATGATTGTGTATGAAAGGGACGTCCTCCAAAGGCTCAGTCATTCACCACCTTGTGAACACATGATTGGGCTCAGGAACAAATGTAAAATCAGTACAGCAGCAGGCCTGAACTGCATACTGAAGTCAGAGTTTCATAAAGTGAGTCATAGACAAACTACACTAAGTAATACTGCGACCTGGACAGAGTACCATGTACTCAATGAATTCCTTCCTCTCATGAGGCTTCTGAGAAAAGATAAAATAGACCTTGGAAAGTGCGATTACCACTCTGACTGTTGCTGTGTGTATGCTTTACAAGAGAGGGTCCCCTGGCTATTTGACCTCCTGTCAGAAACAATACCAGAAGGATGAGAGCACAACCTGCTGTCAGCTCCAGGCTATAACAGCTAATCAGCTGCTGATCCGCAGCGCTGGAGCTGTAATCTTCACATCATGTCACCCTCCCCCTTGTGAATCCTATCAAATCCTGCCTCACTTTACACCTTGTATCAGCATTATTCTTCACTCAGATGGTCATATGAGCAACGTAAGAGCTCTGAAACACAAACCCTCTGTGTGTTTGCGTTAACTTACGCAGTCAATTAATTAAGCTGTAGCTTAGCTCATTGTTGTGCTTATTGTAAATCCCACGAGATAAGAATATAAGCCAAGAGCCTTGATTAAGTGGGTGCAGAAAGATGAATACAGTTTCTTTTATCTCCATTGGTTTGATTTTTGTTTTAGAATTTAAATACTGACAATAAGAAAATTCAAAGTTTAAATATGGTAGATCCATTTAGCTGAAGTCACAAACTAGCTCATAAAACCATGTCCATTCTCAGTGAAATAGCCCCGTTTGGTTTCCAGGTGTAACCCCTCCCCTTTCCTCTCACAAGGTATTGTTGTCTGATTGGGCGTCACGCTGAAACCTGAAGTGCACCAGCAGGTTTGACTAAAAACACTTGTGTGTGTTGTGTGGTGAAAGCCACTGCTCTCATAACACCAAAACTGAAATGGACAACTGGAGCAGACCAGGAGTGATCGCTTACAAGCGGTGGAGAAATCCTGAACTGAGGTAAAACAACAAAATTACTTTATTCTTTTACTTTTTCTATTTCCTCATTTGTCTGTGATGCTGCAAAGGAGCACACTGTGGGAAGAACCTGCCCTGCTGTGTTTACATACCTGAGTGTTAACACGAGACTAAGTATATTCACTATTCATACTTGTACATTTTTATATATATACAGTACTTGAGATTCAACCTTTTGTGCTTAATAATGCCTGAATTTCTCCTTTGGTGTGTTGACGTTCAGTGGTGGGGGAGATTTTGTGGGTCGGAACGATGAGGACCAATGCACAGATAATGAGATCTGCACTGTAGCTTCAGCAAGACCCAACGCAGGGGGAAGACAGGCTGCATTCAGATCTGGACTTGATAAAAGTGAAGGTTCGTAGAACACTATTAGTTGTAGTTTACAGTGTTGAGGAGTGTTTAGTTTTTTTTAATAGCTTCCTGGTAGTTCAGCTACATTTATATGTGCATAGTGATTCATGTAAAATTACCTTCTTTGCAAGTTTTTGGGCATTAAAAGGAACGATTTTTAAGTTTAATTTATTGCTTCTCTGCTGTAATTCAGTGCTGACATTCCTTGCACTTTCCCATGAATAGTGAGGTAATTTATTTTTTTTGGTTTATGTAGACTTGTGAGCACTTTTTGCACTAAACTCAGTTGTATGGTGTTTTTTTGTTAGCATGTTTACAAAGTAATTTGAACTACGTTTTCTAGCTTGCTTTCGGCCTTTAGATTACTTGCTAAAGTAAAAGCAGCAATGCCACTATGTCCTGCATTTATTCTTCTACTTATATTGAAGTACAAAGGTATTGGTAGCAAAATGTGCTTAAGTGTCAAAAGTAAAAGTACTCATTATGCAGCAGAATGCCACCCTGTCAGGTTTCAGTCAGCGACTTGCGTGAGTCTGCATACATTTCTTTACAGGGGATACTGAACGTGCAGTGAGTGTCTTGTCTATTTCACAGAAACTTTTACAATAGACGATGCACTGGAAGGCTTCGGCTTTGGAAAGTTCCAGTGGAAGATCTGTCTCCTCACTGGACTGTCATGGGTAAGCATCCTAAAACAAGCAGAAATGACCTCACTCTGTTTTCCAGACACTGTACGTCTCTCAAGCCTCTCTCTGCCTTCCCTGAGAGCAGATTGGAGACTCCATGGAGATGATGATCCTCAGTATTCTGGGCCCCCAGCTGCACTGTGAGTGGAGGCTGCCCACCTACAAGGTGGCTCTCATAACTTCGGTAAGGTCTTCTCCGAAAGGTTTTATTCTGCAGTTTGTTGATTTTGAAATGTGTGAACATTTTCATTTATTTTTTGGCCTCAGGTGGTGTTTATTGGGATGGGGCTCAGTTCATCTCTATGGGGGAATGTGTCTGATAAGTACGGCAGAAGAGTAGTGAGTCTGATATCTGTGTTTTTTTCATATATAATTTAGTGATTTTGCACATTATTTGATGTCCAACACATGTATTTTCTCTATGTCTCTCTTTGGTAAACAGGGCCTGATAATCTGTATGTCCTGGATTTTCTACTACGGCCTGTTGAGTTCCTTCGCTCCGGTGTACGGCTGGCTCTTGGTCCTGCGGGGCCTTGTAGGTTTTGGCATTGGAGGAGCTCCTCAGTCGTAAGTTCACTGCCTCCTCTGCTCTTGACGAGATGAAGCCTGCACTGAACACATTTTAACAGCCATGAAATCATCTGTGACAAACATTTAATCTCTTTTTAGGGTGACTCTGTACTCAGAATTCCTCCCAGCAAAGACAAGAGGCATCTGCATCATGCTTATTTCGGTACTGTGGTGCTTTTGTTATTAATGCAGGACTTTTGCTATATTCTAGTGTTCAGTCTTTGATCGGATTAATTATACTACTCATGGATTCCCTCCTGATTGATGTGTTTTGTGTGCATCAGGCATTCTGGGCAATTGGTGCTGTGTTCGAGGTCCTGCTGGCATTGTGGATAATGCCCACTCTTGGCTGGAGGTGGCTGCTCGCCCTGTCCACTATACCAACGGCAGTATTTGTTTGCCTATGCTTTGTAAGTGTGTTGGTGATTAATGGAGATCCTCAAGACAAAAATCAGCTGGGTTCAAACTCTCAACTGAACTTTCTGTGTTACGCAGTGGCTGCCTGAAAGTCCTCGCTTTGACATGCTGACGGGAAAAACCGAGAAGGCCATGGCTACCTTAATACGCATTGCCAAAGAGAATGGCAAAGCCGTGCCTAAAGGGAAGATGGCTGCCTCTAAACAGGTGAGGTTACAGATATATGGGTCAGGAAGAGTTGATGTTGGTCCCATGCAATGCTTAACTGTTAATATGAGCAAACACAGCTTCTGTTTGTGTTGTTTTAATTTCACAGAATGACCGTGGAAAGATCAAAGATCTCTTTGCTCATCGGTATCGGAAGACTACTCTTCTTCTGTGGTTGATATGGTTAGTTTATGTAACACATGCTCTATTTTGTCCTTTATATCAGCTTTCCTTAATCAGGTATCAGGTATGCAGGCCTGCCCAGGAAACCTGTCTGTTGGCCTGTCCACAAGTGGCTTACTCCAGTATTCAATGCTTTATTTTCAACTGCTTGTACAGAGCTTAGCTTGTAGAACATTGTATTGTATTTCATCCAAAGGTTTGCAAATGCCTTCTCCTACTACGGGATAGTCCTGTTGACAACTGAGCTGTTCCAATCTGGACATTCATGTGGGGGTAAGTAACAGTTACTCTACACGGATCAGCTTTCAACATTTGTTATATTACACCTTGAAGTTAAACAAATACCAAAACTAAACTGTCCACCTTTCTCATAGTGACGCAAGGGGCCAAGATTGAACCGAGCTGTAGTCAAGAATGCAGATATTTGACATCAGCTGACTACAAAGACCTTTTATGGACGACCTTGGCTGAATTCCCAGGTAAAATGCTCCCCATTAGCATTTTCTCAGAGCTGCAGTGTTGAATAGAAGCTGTAAGGAGAAGACCTTCCTGATGCTGTTGCCAAGAACAGTGTTAAACCCACATACAAATTAATGAACTTTTTAATTCCTGTGTCTATAGAATTAGTCTAAAATCCTTACTGAGGTGAACATATAAAGCTATCTCTACATTTTCAAGGTCTGTTTACATTACATGCGTAGATGAGATCGACTCTACCCAGGCCTGCACTATTTAGCCTAAAGGGAGTGACATGCAGGAGTGTGTTGTTTAAGGGAGTAACTGAGGCTGTAGAATTTTAATTTATTCCTGTTGTGTCTCTAAAACCTTCACTGCAACATTGAATATTTGCTTTCTGTTTCAGGTCTTTTAGTTATCCTTCTGGTAATTGACCGTATTGGCAGGAAGAAGAGCATGGCGCTGTGTTTCTTCATGTTTTGTTTGTGCATTCTGCCCTTATTTGCTTGTATTGGGAGGTAAGTTTGTCTCTAGATGTTATTTTGTCATATGGAACAACGGCAGGATACCAAGTAATCAGGGCTGGTCTGAAATTTTCTCTGTGTGTCTTTCTGTGTCATACAGGTTAGCCCTTACAATCTTCATCTTCATCGCCAGAGCCTTCATCTCTGGAGGATTCCAAGTTGCTTTTCTTTACACACCAGAGGTCTGTCTACATACCTTTTTACCACTATAACATAAAACATATTTGTTTTTGGATCACTTGAACTGGACCAAATGAATCTCTCCTATCTCATTAGGTGTTCCCTACAGAAAACAGAGCCTTAGCAGTGGGGACTTGCAGTGCGATATCCAGGGTGGGCTCCCTGATTACCCCCTTTGTGGCACAGGTATGCAGATGTGACTGTCTCTGTTTGTACCAGTCTCATATCAGACCCCTTCAGATAAGGCTGAAAGTTTCTCTGTCTGGCTCCTCACTTTTTGTGCTTTGGTTCTAGGTGATGCTCAGGACATCAGTGAATTTGACCCTGTCCATGTACTGTGGCTGCTGTCTGGTGGCCGGCATTGCATCCTTGATCCTGCCCATCGAGACTTTGGGCAGGGGTCTGCAGGAGTCCAGTCTTGACCAGGAGGCCGGGGAGCAGACGACCACCACAACAGCACCCTTGTAGAACCAAGGGACCAGGAGGCATAAAAAAAATAGAAAAGAGAAAAAAAGAGGCTATTTTGTCAACTCCCAGGCTGCCTGTTTAACTGTGGACAGAATCCTCTGAGCGATGATGGGTGAAGAACAACAGCAGACAATCTCATTACTGGCTGGGAGTGATAATTGAGGGCAGGCCTACTTCCCATGTCTAATGAGAGCGGAAGCACACTTGTGCTTGGACTGGATTGTTTACCCTCTCCTCCATTTCGGCCGTGAGAAGCAACAGAGGGAGATTTTAGGAAATGATGACCGGTTGTGCAGCCTCTGCTTCGAGCTCCACATTTTACACCTTTACCTCAAGAGACTGAGACACTTATTTGAAACATTTTGAATGAGTATTTATTTGAAGCCACGCGTCATTTGTTAATTAAAGTTATCCAATCTGCTTTAGGCTCTATTTTATTCTTCCAGTGAATCTCAGTATTGTAATTATCATCGATGAATCTGTAGATGGACTATGATAAAATCCAGACATTCTTCTCAAATGAATTAATTAGCTGCCTCCCTTGTGTTAGCATGATAGCTAATATAGCATTTTTGGACAAAACGAGACATTTGGTGACATCACCAAGGACTCGAGGAGATTGTGAAGGGCTGTGTAGAGCAAACAATGGCGCCTACAATGAGCAGATGAATCGATGAGGAAACGAACAGTCGTTGGTGTCATACTCTACATTAAGTCAACCTCGCTGCGTTTCATAACACGAGCAGAATACTATTCCATCAACATTCGTATTTGGGAGTTCCTAGTCTGGCCAGTCACCTTGACAACATTGGCCCAATGACAGCGCGCACGCGAACTAGGCCAGCCAATCACAGGCATCCGGCAGAGCTGCATGTCATTTCTGCCCAGCTTGCAACCTGCGCCGTGTTTTGTTTGTCTGTCTGCGCACCGGTGATGAAACATCGGGGTCTGCTGCTGCTGCTGGAGCGCTACAAGCGGAGGAAATTTTTCATGACTTCCCGCTCATGAGGACTCCGGTAACCGCAGAGGACGCACGGAGCAGGACCGAAAGAGAGCACCGGCGGGGCTGTGGAGTCAGGTGCTGCTGGATGAGAGTCTGACTAGGCATTTTCTCCCCGGTGACAGAGACAATCTAAGCGGCGCATCTTCCCACACCCCCCTCCCTTCTCCTCTCCCCTGCTGCCCTCCAAGGCTGCAGCCCACCGACCATGGCCCTGGTGACTCTGCAGCGCTCTCCCACCCCTAGCGCAGCATCCTCGGCCAGCACGACCAACAGCAGTGCGGGGGAGGTAGGTGGAAAAGCCGGGCTCGGTCTTTGTGCGCGCGGGGATGAGGAAACGAATGAATGTATCAATACGTGTTGTTAAATATCCCCGCAGGAAGGGCCAACCTGACTTCCGTCATCGCCGTGTGTGTTTTAAACTTGATATATCGTTGCATTGTTGGCAGCAGAGAGTTGTTTGTGGCTGCTGTGGCAGCGGATTTGTAAACAAAATCCTGCGGGTGGGAAAGGGGGGGCTGCTGGGTTTAGCTGTCAGAACAAAGTACTCATTTTGCTGCTGCGTTGCTCTCAGGCTGCTCTCCCGCCTTGTTATTGGGGCTTTTATTTTGCAGTAATGCAGCCTCAATGTGGAGGGAGGGGACTTTAAAGGAGAATGACATCAATGTTCAGATGTGTGCACGGTGTGAGCCCCAGGACGGTTCAGTCAGGTGTTCACGAACTTGCAGAAATCTGAGAAAAACACATAAGGAGTGATGCTGCTGCTGCTGAGCAATCAAGTGCATGGTGCTTTCCAGAATTTAAACCACATTTGTATGCAGCACTTCACGCAAAAATCACATCAGTCAGTGTTCAGTATTACATCATAATGGGGGGGGGGAAAGAGTTGTTTTTTACCTTCTAGCTTAAGAAAACTGCAGTCAGGTTCAGGGGCTGTGAAGCTGACATCAAATCCCAATTTGCAAAGCGACATCTGAGCAGCAAACAAAGTCAATCACTCAAATATGGAACAGTGCGAGATTACACATCCCAGTGAAATCATAACATCAGGGTTAGTGCTCCAGTTTCTAGTTTTAGGAAAGTGGATTAGGTGCTCTGAAGTAGGCTGACTGAAAAAAAACAAGCAGTCACATTCTTCCTCTGATGATAAGTTGGGTTTTTAGTACTGTATCAGCCTTCCATCCAGCACTGAGAAGTGGATGGGTGTGATGTTTGGATGTGTTTTCGCTGAACTTTGTCCTCATGATTCAACGTTCAGAGCAGATGAGATCACAGCACTGACAAGGGAGGACCAGCAGTTGGCGCTGGCACGCTTTAGTCCAGCTGCATGGTCCTCAGCATCCTTTGGCAGAACTGTCCCATCCCGGATCTTAAAGATTTAACTAAAGATAAGGTCCAGGCAGTCCCTGAATGTATCAGACTAACAAACACAGACGCAAGTCTTATGGCCCGACTCGTAATGTAGCATGCTCACAATGAACGTCGCCTCCAGATGACCCACACAAGCAGCTAAGTGTTCACAGTCTCTGTTCACTAATCCTAAACAAGAACAAGTTGGCCTGCAGCTACACATATTAGATTCATTAAGATGTGTATTTTTAAGAACAGGAAGAAAAATGTACAACCCTCTCTGCCTTTCCTCGACATTCACGTGACACTGAAGGCCCCACCGATGCCTTTACGCACCGTCCTGCTGGTGCAGCCTTTATGTTATTCTCTGCTTTGTTTCTGTCTTTCAGGATTTTGGAAGCGATGATGACCGGAAAACTAATCAGAGGTAAGATCTTTCAGTTTTTTTAATTAAAGTCTTGTATGTGAGGATCTCTTGATGTTTTGTATTCTGGACTGTGGAATGTGTTTTTGTCCTGTTTTTGTGGTCGGTGGGCCTTCTGACCCTGGATGAGCCTGCTCTGTAGTAGCAGCGAGGGGAAATACAAGTAGACAGCGATGTCTTAGGCTGCAGTTTTCAGTCTCTGGTTGTACTTTACATGGTGGCATCACAACAAGGAAACAACTCTTCGCTTTTGGTCCAAGTAAGAATCAACTTAGCACAGTTGTTTCTCTAGCTGAACAGTTCAGGCTGTGACAGTTGTAGCTGAACCCCCCAATGTTTGGAGAGACCTTCTCCTTTTTTACCATGTTCATTTTTCAACCTGGCTTTGAAAGTTTTATGAAAAATAAGTTTAAGTTTTCATTGAGCTTCTAGGTTAGATTTTCGGATTAAAGCCTGCTGCTCGGCCGGGTTTCTGCCAAATGCTTGTTGCAGAATTGATTCTGTAATGGATGTAATGGTTCTGTAATTGGAACAAGGGTTTAAACAACACACGAGTTTGGCAGGGACAGTGTGCAGTGAGTTAGAAGCATGCGGCCTAGAGTATTAAAAACTCTTTTGGCAGGTGATGAGCTGCTTGTCTTGTCCTCAGTCCGAAAGACTCTGCGGTCTGTCTCATGTAGTATCAGTGAGGCAATTTATTGTCTCTAATGGCCTGTAGTTTCTCGCTGTTGTCAAGGAGAAAAATCCTTTCAAATGTTTCCTCTACTCAGTTACATAACTGAGAGAGCATACACAAAGCTTTTCTTTAATCAGTCCGACGTCACAAGAAGTCATGATTTGTGTCAGCAAAGCTTTGGCACAAACTCTCTTTGTGCTTGCTGTGTGTGTGGGTCATTCACAGTTGAAACAGTCATGTCATGCTGGCGAATCTAAATGAGTAACATGTTTCTGTTGCTCAGTAATTCGTCAGCGTGGAGTCTTAATTTAGAATTCTGCATGTCAGACTTGAGACAGACGCCAAGTAACATTTCCACCGCCTCCCAGCGCTTGTATGAATGATGGTATTGTTGCAGAGTGTTGCAGAGAGAGAGCTGATAGCCGCTGCGAAGAGGAGATAGGGAGTAGAAACTGAGAGGACAGGGCGGCACAGGCGGGGAGACCTCTGGGCTGAGATGGAACGAAAGCTGTGGGAAGGAGACGAGGACAAACTTGCCAGACCGGGACCACGACGAGGCTGCGGTCCCATGACACGACCCACTGATGGGAATACACAGGTGTAGAAGATGGAAGGAAGGATGTTCACATCAGGACACTAAACTGGAAAGGTCTTTTTTCTGAGGAAACTGTAAATAGTCCACCATCTACTCGCAGGATGCATCTGGTCGTGAAGTCTTCACATAAAACCATGTTCAGCGTCCTGCCTCACTTTGTGGAGAAAGCTGCTCTGACTCAGAGGGAGATCTGTCGCATGTAAGTTCCCACAGCGGACCAGCCAAACATCAACGTCAGACTCAATGTTGGAAAGTTATTAGAGCACGAAACCTTACATTTTCAGGGCCGTCAGCCACGTTTTAAAGCTTTTCAAATGCAATATGTAAGAATTTATTTTAAGAAATGCTGCCTTCAAATCAACTTTCTGGTAACGACATGGGAAGTCGTGAACGCGTTGTGTTTGCCGTTCAAGTGGTTAAGTCCTGAGAAGACTGCTGCTCGGCAACAGCAATGTGTTGGCGCCTAGAACGCACCGAGGCTAACGATGTAGCAAGCTAGCGAGCCGGTAATGTAATGCAGGCAATGTAGGAATAATGACAGAGGAATAAGATGAGGCTGGCATGGCCTCCGCCATTTTTGAAAGCATCAGCGAACACGCCACAGCTAGCAAACTCAGAGCTTTCAGAAAATTTCCACTTCAGAGGTCATGAACACACAAGAGGGAGACGTTCATATGGATTCTTCTCAACTCCATTTGAAGGCGGCAGCAGTGTGATGTTTGTCAAAGACGTGCATGAGTCGTGCTGTGCTGCAGAGATGTCGATTGAAGTTAGCGTGCTAACCAGCTAGCCCTGGCCCGTCTTGTAATACCACTTTGTACCTCAGGACACGATAGTTCAATAGTAAGGTCCCTCGTAGTTATAGCTTGGAGATGTATGGGAGCGGGTCGTTCACCACATTTCACAAGCCCTCTTAGCATCTTTAGTTTAATAAATAAATAAGTTAAACTCACACCTGACCATCCCCTCGCTGCTGTCCGAGTTCACGGCTCTCCTGCCATGTTTTTGTCTTCCTCTGATTCAGAGTCCTGGTTGGAGCCGCTGTAAATCACATCCACACTGTAGTCTTTGTTTTCAAACTGGCCTCCATCAGTGTCGGTGGTTGATTCCGATTCAGTCATAAATACCAACAATCCTCTGGTGCTCCTAGCTATCAGTTGTGGAGACTCAGTCAGCTAATGGAGCCATTAGCTGCAGGGCTAACAGAGCTAACTAGCTAAAAGCCGCTAGAAGCTCCAGCCATAGATAGCTACAGCTGAGAGTATAGTGAGCAGCAGTTAGTGGTTATTCTGGTGATAACAGGTGGCCAGTTCTTCCATATTACACCTTTAAGCTTCAATAGTCATGATTTATGTTTCTTTTTGTCCCCCAGAAGAAAAAAAAATGTTGCTTTGCTTTGTCAAGACTTTGAAGTTGTGACTTTGAAATCAACAAACCTTTCTCAAGCGCAGTGTAAATTAGTTTAAGGAGGCTCTTATTTCACATGAAGCATTGTCTCTAAATTGTGTGTCTTCTACGTGAGTTTGAAAAGGAACAGCTATACCACGAAGCAGCAGAGCTGAAACAAAAGGCTTTGTGATGGTCCCACTCAGTCATGCCAGGCATTGTGTGTGTGTGTGTGTGTGTGTGTGTGTGTGTGTGTGTGTGTGTGTGTGTGTGTGTGTGTGTGTGTGTGTGTGTGTGTGTGTGTCTGTGTGTTGGCTGAGCAGGGGAATGGCAGTGCGGTTAAACAAAGCCTCACTCTGTTCTGTGTGAGAAAAGACGCTAAAGCTCTCCTCCTGCTCGCTGCAGCCTTCGTAACAAAGTCATGACCCAGAAGTCCCGGAGAGAGAAGCGTTACAGCGCACGTGGATCATCATGGCGTAACGCTCGATTCACCACAGGTCAGCCAACCCAATCAAGCAGAGTCCGTAAATCATGCTGTGAAAACACGGAGCTGTAAAAGTCACTGCATCAGGACTCTGCTGACTTTCAGCCTCTGATGAGCCTCCTGTCCTGCTCAATGAACCAATGAGGGCTTAATCAGTGGCGCCTACACCTGGCTGCTCACTGTACGTACAGTATCCTGACTTCATGTCCTCGTCTCAACTGTTCATCACAATGCTCGAACACTCTTCATGACTTAAAGTCTGAGTTCAGCTCCAGT
The DNA here is from genome assembly GCF_039877785.1 of Chaetodon trifascialis. NCBI lineage: Eukaryota > Metazoa > Chordata > Actinopteri > Chaetodontiformes > Chaetodontidae > Chaetodon > Chaetodon trifascialis. The sequence goes on from NC_092075.1 coordinate 10,801,309, forward strand.
GTGGCCACATTGATTTCACAATTGATTTTTTTTTTTTCCAGAAATCCCAACATCTTTTCTTTAGGTCCTCAGTTCTGAGTACTTGCTGCTATCTTTAGGTTTGGGAGTGACTGTGGAAGAAAACAGGCGGTTTGAGGATGTCGTCTTCGGCTCTGGGAAATTGTGACAAGCACTTTTCACATTTTTCTGACAAAAGTGTGTCCTACACTCACGCTGATGTGTGTATGATGGAATATTACACAGGTGTAACATGTATAGTGGCTTCTTTTTCAGGCTTCAAGGTACTTAATATGGGGTTGCCAGATTCTGTCAAAAACGTTTTAATGGTTGGGACTTCCTGTTTGTGAGAATAAATTTTTTGGGAGGCAATGACATCTGTCACCATATGGAAGAAACGCCCAGATGGTGTTTGTGTAGATTTATTTTGAAGCAGTGGAGTCTGTGTCGCATTTTGACTTGAACTGAAGCGCCCAGCCTTGTTTGAGCTTGTTTTGTATGAGACAAACATTATAATTAGCTCTGATTTAAAAATGGACACTCACCATTTTAAGCCTTGGTTCAGGTTTATTACAGAGCTGGAATGAAGCATAAGGAAGACTGGCTGAACCGGTAAACCTGGTGTGAAAGTGTGTAGCAGAGAGCAGTAAGAGTACGACACTACTCTGTAAAAAAAGGCAGTTCTTCTTTATTAGCCTTGAATTTATTTTCCACCTCTTCTTTTTCCAGCCTCAGCGAGAGCTTCTTCATGGTCAAAGGAGCCGCCCTCTTCCTCCAGCAGGGCGGCAGCACACAAGGACCAAAGACCCCCACCCACCACAAACATGCAGGTAGGAACAAACAGACACAAGAAGCTTTGTGTTCTGTTTGCACAAGCGAGCTTCAGACAAGAGGAAAAACTATATTTGCTGAGGTGTCCCCTCTCTCTGTGGGTTTGTCCGTCACCGAGCTGGGTCTGACCTGAATCGACCCACAGCTGAACGCAAATCACTTCAACCAGAGCGAGTCTCAGGCAGTTTGCTCAAAGCTTTTATATCAATACCTCAATAATAATCATAATCGAATGATAATAATGTATAACTGACAGGGGCCATTTTTCTGCATTGAGTACATTTTCCTCATATACTTACATACTTTTACTTGTAGCAGAGTATTTTTTCCAGTGAGGTCTTAGTACTTTTACTAGAATGAAGCATCTGACCACCACCAGCTCCAACAGCTTTAGGTTTATTACACAGTCATCATCCTGCTGCTGCTTCACATCAAAGTGACGTTAAAATGTGGCATAATCGTGCAAAATCTAAAAATAAAAATGTTCCCTCTGTGTTTTTACACCCATCAATGAGGTTCTTTTTTAGACACGGTTCACAAGTTTCTAATCTGATGCCCATGTTGAATCGGAAGTCGTTCGAGGACGAATGCAGGCAGAAATCAGTTTGCACGTATCTCAGGTATTAATCGCTCACGCTTTAGCTCAGCACAGCTTCCCATTGAGAGAAATCTGCAAACATATTTTCTTTCCACTGGGAAGGAAAACCAGCGATGAATGAACAATAGAAGAAGCTGAATGACCAGTTTGTAGTTGACCTTTAGTTTTTTTTAGAAATTCCAGAAAGAGTCTGTCTGTTGAAGCCTGTCTCTGACTGAAGTGTGCATCATTTGAACACTATAATCTGTATTGTTACATCAAACCGTGCTGATGCCCTCAAGGCTTGACAGTCTCATTGCGTGTTTCTTTTGCAGGTGATTTACCTCAACACCTGCAGGTCATGTTTAAGATCCTCCGCTCTGAAGATCGCATTAAGCTGGTCAGTATAATACGAATACACCCGCTCCGTCACTCACCTTTCCTTTGTATGTGTGGGTGCTGCAACACTGTGAGATCATTTCATTCAGTATATAGAAAGTTACAGGATTGACAGCAGAAGTGTTGTTTCCCATGCAGTCAAATACCTTTTTGCACAACAATTTCATGACAACGCCACTAACGCTGGATATTTTGCTTTGCTTTCTTGCATACTTTCCTTTTGTTCCACAGGCTGTACGGCTGGAGAGCGGCTGGTCAGACCGAGTGCGCTACATGGTTGTTATCTACACCAACGGCCATCAAGATACAGAGGAAAATATCGTCCTGGGAATGGACTTCACAGACAAGGACAGGTAATTTATCTCCCTGCAGCCTTACATTTAGGGCATTTTAATCTGATTATGAGCTTTGCTAAAATGCTACTCTTAAATCTTTGTGATCGACAGTAAAGACTGCTCTATTGGGATGGTGCTACCACTGTGGAGTGACACCAACATACATTTAGACGGAGATGGGTAAGTTTCAGTCTGTCTTTTCATAAAAGATGGAATAATTAATACTCAAATCAGCTGTTTGAATATACAAGGCACAAAACTGCTTCTGAATCCTTTCTCTTAAAGCACACACCTGTAAGGCAGAGCAGAAGTCTCTAATGAGGACTTTTTGTTCTTTTTCGGCCGTCCTGCAGCTGCATGCTTTGGCTGTCGTATGCCTTTTAGGTTAAGCTTTTACTGCCCACCGGTGGCAGAGGAGTGAATTACATGCATTTTTATGTGTGTGTGAGAACCGTTCTTGCTGACCTGTTAACATTGTCTCTGTATGCTGGAGGAATGTTCCACTGGTCGGTGTCCTGAATAGTCTCATGAACGAGCCGTGTCCAGTCTGTGTTTACACCCCCCCTCCTCCCCATCACTCTTCTTGTCCATCCAGACTCAAACTGATCTTCCTTCTCCTCCTCTTCCTCACCAGAGGCTTCAGTGTGAACACAGCAGGGCGGTCACATGTCTTCAAGCCTGTATCTGTGCAGGCCATGTGGTGAGTGAATCCTTCATGTTTACCTGGGCTTACTGTGGCGTGTATTCGTGTGTGTGGACACGGAGGGAAAGACATTGTCCAAGCTGGATAAATATTGTCTCCACCTCTGACATAAGGCAGTTTGAGTTTGTGTACCAGACCTGAAGGCATGTTGTTCAAGTTAATTTACCTTCTGTATTGCCCATATACCCGTATGGATACTTTTTAATATGTGTGCTGAGTGTGAAGGTACAGCATGCTGAATAGTGAAATAGTTAGCGCCATATGAGATCAAGTGGAAACTCCACAGAAAGGTAATAAATGTGAGACTTTCCACTCATTAGCCCAGTGTTCCCCTTGTTCTCATAAGCATACATGTAAACAAAATGCCATCAATTATTTAATGTCATTCCAATCATATCCTTCCTGTCATTTTGTTGTTTGGGACTGTGTTTCTGTTACTATGTAAACAAGAGGGTTATAAATTATTGTGTTTTCTTTGTTCCTGAAATATGTAAAGCTATCCATCACTGGTGTAGAGCAATCCCATAGACATCCAGCAATTTAAACTGATCAAGTAGAAGTAGAAATTTGTAGAAGCGCTCAAATCTACCAAATTAAAATGTGTCTAAATTGTTGAAAATGTGAATTTTCTTAGTTTGGTAACATAACAAACTCTACAGAACATGTTATAATCACTGTGACGAGTCTCCTGGTCCAGCATGACGATTTGGGCCCCTCTTCACTTGCTCTCGCCACATGCCACCTACTGGTCGCTTATCAGAATTACCAATAACCAAGCCTACCTTGTTTTTTTCCTGAGAGCAGGTATTCTCACTGGCCCTGCTCCTTTCACTATACATCCATCTCTTTGCTCTGTGCCTCTGCAGGTCTGCCCTGCAGGTCCTCCACAAAGCATGCGAGGTGTCACGCCGGTTCAACTATTTCCCAGGGGGCATCGCTCTCACATGGATGGCCTTCTATGAGAGCTGCATCACCTCAGAGCAAAGCTGCGTCAATGAGTGGAATACTATGACCGACCTGGAGACCACCCGGCCCGACTCGCCCACCATGTTTGTGGACCGGTGAGATGCTCCACGCCGCTTCCTGTAATATAGCAGTTATGAGGTGAAGTGTGATCTTATGTGGAGGAAAACGAGGCATTCACAGTATCCATACATGTCGGCCTCACGTGTCCAAACAGACCAGCTGCTGCTGAGTTCCAACATGCCTGCTGTGTGTGCGTCCTCAGTCCTGGAGTAGAGTTCAATGTTTTGGACACCAGCTGTTCTCCTTTTGTTACTGTCCGTTGTTTTCAGCTGTGGGAACATGTTTCAGTGTTACAGCAGCACTGATGTATTGAATCGATTTGTGCAGGCCAACAGAACGAGAGCGAACGGAGTGTCTCATTAAAGCCAAGCTACGCAACATCATGACGTTTCAAGACCTGGAGAACATCACCTCGAAGGAGGTATGTGGCAAATCAGCACCTCAACGAAAGTTAAAAAATCTGCTTTTCATCTTTTATTCATGTCACAGTCATTAACTCTACACTGTTCTTTTTCTTTCTTTTCTTTGCTTAACTCTTTTAAGTTTTTTCTAAACTGCATGACAGACCTCACTTTTTATTAATTCTGGTTAAATTAATGATGTAAATGTAAAGTTTTCAGGTAGCAAGTGTGTCATGGAAATGATTCAAAGTCATTTGCTTTGATAAAGAATTAAAGAAGAAGTTAAAAAAACAGAAGAATTATAATTTGAAATACACTGTGAAACTTAGAAAGTAAAATCAGAGGTTTGTGTAGAGCTTCATTCTGCAATAAAGATCCAGTGTGTATTACTGCTTTTTTCTCTCTTTTTTTTTTAAATTGTCTCGTGTTCTGTTCTCAGATCCGAAACGAGCTGGAGCAGCACATGAGCTGTAACCTCAAAGAGTACAAAGAGTTTATAGACAATGAGATGCTCCTGATCCTGGGTCAGATGGACAAGGCCACACTTATCTTTGACCACGTGTACTTGGTGAGAGTTTTTTCTTTTAAACCCTCTTTACTTTATACTATCTTTACATGTTTTCACTGCATATAGTTTCTTCTCTTTTCCTCCGCGCTCGTATCCAAATACTGTCACCACAGTGGTTTATTCTCACCTCAGTAAATATAGTTTTCAGTCATTCTTAGCAGTTATCCTGAGTTGCTGTCTCTTTGCCTCTGTAGGGCTCTGAGTGGAACGCTTCCAACCTGGAAGAACTACGTGATTGCGGGTGAGCTGATATACAATACCATGTTTTCCTGATTAAATCCTAAATGTTTTATTTTTATACAAGATTAATAAAAGCAATCCATGTGTATAAATAGGTTATATTTATGTATATAAATGTAATAAACCAGTGTTACAGTCATACATCTCAGGTTTTGGCTGGTGAAGAATATGTTATGTCAAGTTAACCTTTTAAAAACACAGGCTCATTTAATCAGAGCAGCATTTAGTCTGATTTATGTGAAACAGATTTATCTCCACATGTTGAGGAACAGTTAAACAAATAAGCAGTGGAAGAAAGACTTACATGCTACTGTCTTTGTTGCAGAGTGGGTTACATCCTAAATGTTACCAGAGAGATCGACAACTTCTTCCCAGGGATGTTCTCTTATCACAATGTTCGCGTGTACGATGAGGAGGCCACCGACCTGCTGGCCCACTGGAACGACACCTACAACTTCATTGTCAAAGCCAAGTAAGAGCCCGCATGTGAAAATAAACCGGTGAGCTGGTGCTTTTTAGGTAGTGTTGGCTGTCATGCAGGATTTAAGGGAGAATTATACAGATTATAAACTAACACCAGAGGGGTGTACTACAAAGCAAGCACAGCATAACCAGGCTTTCTGTGCGTGAGCTGGTTCGATAAAACCTAAAGCCCCAGTCAGAGATAACGGGAATCACGACGGTGGTCATCAACTTTCCTTGTTAACCCAGGTTTTCTCACGCTCTGTGCATGCTCCCATAAAAAGGGCATTTGGCTCGTCATTTGACTCCTCTTCTGCACAAAATGGACCAATCGCCACCTACGTCAGTCAAGAGGAACAAGTCCTTATGATGGAGAGCTGTGAAGAATCTCTTCTTCATATTATTGAATTATATTATAAGCACTGTTACAATGAATAAAGCAAGATAGGAATTAGTGAATATGCAGTTTGTAAAAGTGAAAGACTGGCGTTTTTTTAGCTGTAGGACACCTCTAAGGCTTTTATCCAAGAAACAACAGTCAGCAGAACTGTGCTCTCACAACACTGTAGTATTAATACATGAAGTTTTTACTCCTTATTTTTCAATCATCACAGTTTGACTGGCTCACATCAAGCATTCTCCCTGAGTACGGAGGCCGCGATCACACTGGACACATTTTTCTCCCGTACAAATGCGAGACACAGCTGTGAGTTGTGCCACAGAGAGAGAACTGAAATGGTGCAGTGAGTCTGGTTGCTATGCAACTGTCTAAGCATGTTAACCTGAAGTAAAAGAGGATGTTTGTGAAAATAAAAATGGAGAAGCTAGAGTTGAGACAGGTGGAGTCTGAGGAGAATCCTAAAACTATCACCAACTGGGTTCATAGAAAAGGGTGTGAATTTTCTGTTTCCTGTCCAATAGGAAGAACAATTCCAAGTGCCTGGTGCACTGTAAGATGGGGGTGAGCCGGTCTGCCTCTACGGTTATTGCCTATGCAATGAAGGAGTACGGCTGGTCTCTGGAGAAAGCCTACAACTTCGTCAAGCAGAAACGGAGTATAGCTCAGCCAAACACTGCTTTCATGAGACAGCTGGCGGAGTACGAGGGAATCCTGGACGCAAGGTAAGCAGGTCTGCAGGTTGACTCAGGTTTGCACTTGGCTCAGCGTCCTGCAGCTTACAGGTTTCATCTTAAGGGCTGATACTTATTACACACAGCTGCTTTTCATGAAGCTAGTAGCCATTATTCTTATGCTACTGGCATTGAAAATGTAATGGTACTTTGTTGAGGTTTCGATGGATCTATCGCTGGTAAACAAACATATACGTTGCCTTTGCAGTAAACAGCGCCACAACAAGCTATGGAGGCCTGAAACAGATGAGGAGGGATCGGACGATTTGCAAGCCTCTGGCCACAGTACTGGTGGGGAGGAGACACCGGTGCTCAGAGGGGAAGAGGCCTGGGGAGGCTGCGGGGCGTCTCCCTGCAGGGGAATGGGTCTGGAGATGGAGCCCCTGGACTCTCTTAATTATAATTATTACTTCAGACGTTTGTCAGACTCTGCACTGGACAGCGAGCCCTCCACCCCAGTGCGGGGTCCACCTCTGCTGGGCATGGAAAGAGTTTTCATCGAGATTGAAGACGTGGAGAGGGACGCCCTTTTGGAGGATGAGGGTTTCCCTATGGCACATTTAGCCCTGCCTGGTGAGGGCACGGCAGCTCAGACGTGTGGGCGCCTCGACCCCCTTGAGGACATGAGACTGAGGCTCGAGTTCAGCACTTTGGAGGAAGAGGATGAGGAGGAGGCCAAGAAGGAGGAGGCTGAGATGGCGGCGCTGGCTCAAACACCTGGAAATTCAGATGGGAAGAAGGCAGGCGAGGAGGGCGAGAGGACGGAGGAAAGCCGGTTAGGCCTCGCCAACCTGAACACCAACAACAGCAACCGCCTTGCTGCCAAGCGCAGCTGCCCTGCAGCTTTTGACGTGAGTTGAGAAAATCTAGCTTTTAACTGGGATCGTGTTTTGTGTTTAACAGTCTTTTTGAATCTTCTTCTTCATTTGTAATTGGTAACTGGTCACTCTGCATTTTAAATGTTCTGCATGCCACTGACCATATACTATGTTCTGTTCCAATGTTACTCCATTTAGGACAGTGCTAGCACAGGAAACCCTTTAAAAGTGAAGCCCTCCTATCAGTCCTGTAAAGACTGCCTGCGTCTACCACAAGGGCGGCGCTGTGACCGTCCAGCAGGAGGCCGTTCTCACCGCCTTAACCCCTCCCGCCACTGCACTGTCCCCACCATATGCATAGATCCACCCGGGACCCATTTTGCTTCCACCCCAATTCTGCCATCTCTGCAAGCCCCTGTGGTTGTCCCACCTAACTTGGCCTGTAGTCCTCTCTACCGCTGCACCACCTGTGCCCCTGGTGTCGCACCTGCCCCCCTAACCACCGGCCAGAAACTGGTCTCACCCATGAGCTGTGAGGAAACGCTTCCTGACCGCAGCTCAGTGGAGACGGAGGAAATGGACGAACCACAGGGGGACGACGTTGGAGAACAAATATCAAGGGAGGGGGCAGGGGCCCTCAGTGCGACAACTGCTGAAGGTTTAACATTACAGCCTGGTGGTGCGGTGGAGCTCCAGCTGCAGATGCCAGGACTGGGGGTAGAATTTGGTCTGGAGCTGATGCGACAGAGGGCAGAGCAGCTTGAGAAGCTGCCAAGCTTGGGCATGGAGGGCCAGCTCCCAGTGGGGCCCCTGCCTTAATGCAGTGGCCCTAGCATGGATGAGATGGAGGAGGAGGCTTTCCACTGCCTCCACCAGGTACACTACTGTGGCTGTGGTTCATGAGATGACTGCCGCTGTGGTGTCGTGCCAGAAGCGAAGCTCTGCTGTGACCCGTACCCGTCATGTCCTGGCCTCATAGCTGCACTGTAACAAGCTGCGTCAGCCCTCTCTGCATTAACAGAGCGTCCTGTCATCGCCTGCTGGCAATGAGATCCAGTTGAGGCTTTGACCATACGATAAAAGGCTTGAATGCTTTTGGCCAGGTATGGACTGAAGACTTTCCCGTGTCCTCCACTTGTCCCTCAGAACTGACTCACGTGGTCTCCTCTGAGCCCGCTGGCCCCACACCACATACAGGATCATCGCTCTTCCCCACAGACCAGTGGAGATGAACGTTATGCTGCCATTTCACCCTCAGCAGACAGGCTTGGTATATTCCTAAAACAGGGGACTGGTAGTTTCTAACGTCAGAGAAAGCTACAGCGAGCACTTTGATGGATGGAAAGAAAAATACCTGAAATAACCTGCTCCTGTCAGTGTACTGTGTGTTTTTCAATCCAAACTCGTTAACAGTATTCATGAAGGAGCTCAGTTAATGTTAGCAGTTGAGCCCGTTTGATCGCATCCAGTATCTCCTCATGGTGACTGATCCTCACTTACCTTCACTTATATTTTCCCTGCTGCAGCTGCTGCTTCACGAGAGGGCATTTCATGTCAAAGCATAATCATTTTTAAAAAGGATGTGAGCACACGTGAGCCTTTTTATGCCTCTTTGTAAAGCGCCGTACCTCGGACCACAAGCATCTCTGGACTGTTTTGGTCAAAGACTGTTTTGTTTTCTCTGCTCAGTGGCTGGTTCACCCTGACCTCCTCCATTAATGTAATCATGCAATCGCTCACTTTAGCCCAGGCATGACTTTGAAGTATTACGCAACAACATATCTTCAACATGCTGAGAGAGAAAAGTTGTCTTTAATTTGCGAAACCCTGAAAAAAACATCAGATGGATGGTACGTTGATTGAACCATTCTCTCTTGTGCCAGAAAAAAATGGCAACTGAATAAAGACTTTCAGCTGTAGGACATCACATTCATTCATTCAGATGTTAAGAAACATTCCTAAGCTTAATTGTAAATTCATCTTCGACTCCTGATGTAAACCAAAGCCATATAATGTTGCCAGTTAATCACCTCCATGATTATAGACGGCAAAGAAGCTCAGCACAGTTTCCTTTGATATACGGTACACACTGTTCTCACTTTCTTACCCAGTCTGCATCTGGGCAGTCATTTATCGAAGAGGCTCTCATGCTACCTTTCCCGACACACAAACATCTGCAAAGGCACACTAATCATGTATAGTTTCAGCACTTGAGCACAAATCTAGTATCCATTCACACTGATATATTTCAGCTCTATAGCTACGTTTAATTAATTAATTTGAAAACACTGATGCAGAAATTAAGATGTCAGTGGTTAAAAAAAACTGCAGTGTGCTTCAAAGAAGTAGTTATGTCCCTCTGAGCGTAGTTTATTTAATCTAATAATCATCAAACAGTTGCAGTCAACAGCAGATGCTGCATTAAAAAATGTATAATTTACCTTTTTTGTGAAATAAAATAAAACTCCAGTTATTATGCCGACTTTAAATTACTGAATGAAATATTTCTATTTAAAGTGTGAAAATTAGAAGTTGCCATTTTGGTTTCAAATACTAGATTTCCTTTATTTTAGATATAGAATAAGCAGCCTGTCAGGAAACACAGGTTTTTCCCACATCTCAACTCTTCTACCCCAACAAACAGTCTTTTCCTCATTTGTTATTTAGGCTTTTCATTTTATACATGTTCAGACAGCTCGAGGCTTGTTTTGTTCAAATTGTGCCACCGATCCAAAGTTGCTGTGCCACAGGGTGTTACTCTGCAAGTTCCTCCGTTTGGTTGATGTTGTGTTCTTACTGTTTTTGGCACGCTGGGTGTGCTGGAATGGTACTGAATGATGCCTGTTTGTACTGTATGCAGGGAAAGCACATGCAAGTGTTATTACTGTGTTATAAGATCTGAGTGCTTCAGAAGAAATGAAAACTGTGCAAAGGATGAATGCAGATGATTGAATCCTCTTTAACCACGGGGCTATTGTATATGTTTTGTAGATTTTGCTTTTCTTTAGTTAGATCAGTGGAAACTTCGACAAACAACAACAATGCATCCTCTGTTCCTTCGCCTCCCTTAACTGGACCCCAGAGAGTTGCAGGTTTGCTCCACTAGTTAGATTTAAATAATTTGGTTTTGCCTTTAACCTGCTCTTCCCCTCATGTGGCCATCTGAGCATGATGTAACCCAAGGCACTGACACAAAGTTATTGACAGCGTCCGATGCCGCAAACATTTGGAATAGAACCAATTCAAAGTTACAGTTATCCATGACGTTGTAGATATAAGAAATGTTACAAAGTGGCAAGCACGCTGTGAACAACAGATGTAAGGAACAGTTTCAACTTTTCAGAAATATGCATTTGCTTTGTTGCTGAGAGTGAGAAGATCCCAGGAACTGGTTAGCTTATTTTAGCCAACTGGAAACTGGGCAACAGCAGGTCTGGCACTCTCTGAAGGTAAAAATCAAAATAAATAGATACAAAAAATCCACCTCTTAAACTCTTTATAGAACTTAACAATGTATCTCATCTCATCGGTTTGATTTGCATTTGGTGAAAAAGGATCCAAATACAACAATTAGCTGTTTTTACATGTGTAACTGTGAGCATTAGTGGTGCTATCAGCCAGACATTTGTTGACCTTCAGTCAGGCTAGCTGTTGTTAAGCTAAGCTAAGCAGCTGCAGGCTGTAGCTTCATATTTACTGACAAACCTGAGGAGCAGTATCAATCTTGTCATCTCTCAGCAAGAAAGCAAATAAGCGTATTACTGAAATTGTTGCTTTAGTTAAAATGAATATGAATCTGATGTTCTCAGTGCAGTAACGATCTTCACAGGTGGGCCTGATCAGTGTGTGATGTTACGAGCACTCAATCCTTCTGTTTGCGTTCCCAGACCACAGCACTGCGTTCGGTTGTTTGCTTCATGTTTTGAATTTGTTTTTGTATTTAAGTGCCTTAACCTTGGCCTTAGCTCTATCTTAAAGCATCCCGGGCGTTGCAAAGTTTCCGTGAGTGTGTTGATGGTCTGGTTTTTTGTACATTACTTCCCCTCACTCCCAATAATAACCATGCTCTTTGCAATGTATAACTCAGCACATAATATAATGTATGCAAACACACACGGACTCATGCACAGCAGCCTCCTCCACCCCAATACACACATACTTGATGGACTTCCATTTATTAATAGCCTATAATAATATTGTATTTGTTTGATATTGTTGAAACTTGTGGTACACTGTATTGGTTCAATAGCTGGCTGAAGAACCTTACTTGCTGGAATGAGAACTATCATTTACATTAAAACAGTAGAAAGGATTAATTTAAGTCTTTGAAAAATACCAGTCTGTATATATTTTTCTCTACAATTTGCTATTGAGTGCATTAGCTTGCAGATGTGGCCAATATTAAAAGCACTGATAATGCTACTGTGTATTGAGAAGTACTCTTAATTAAGTTCTCGTGTTTGTACCACTGCAAAAAAAATGACTTCTGGCCATCTCTGATTTAGCAAATGTCTTCAGGCTCAGTTAAAAAATGGCAACAATTTAATTTTTTTATTACATTATTCCCAGGAAGCAGGCATCAAATTGACAATCCTACTTAAGAGCCAGACATCGAGGACTATATGAGGAGGGATATTAAGACATATTGTAAGTTAAAAGGGGATGCAGGCATTTATAGGTTGTATTTATAGAGCACAAGTCTGCCCCAAAGCATGTGAGGTTGAGACGAGTGGAAAAAAGTAGAACATGAAAAACCTACCTGGGAGTAAGATATTGTTACATTCATTGTTTTTTGTTACATTTTGTGTACTGTACTGTACATTGCCAATGTTCATGTGTAATGCACTTTTTTTTACATTTTGTTAAAATGATGTCCAGTCTAATGTTTATCATGGAAATAAACCATTTCCTCTGCATAATGTGTTTACGAATATACTATACTGCAATATACTGCCCATCTTTGATCATATGAATCACCTGTCTGCCTTTGGCCTTCACTCGCTCTTTTAGTTAAATGAACAGGGCAGAGACTCTCTTATTGAATTAGTCAAATGAAGTCAGTCTGACATCATGGGGCCAGGTGACAGCTGAAGGAGAAGATCTCCCAGAAAGACCAAAGTCCGACAGGACGACAGGCAGCAGAGCTTCGACCTCAGTAAGTACCTATAATCTCTGATACTTCAAGTATGTATGTGTAACTACAGCTTATTAGATAATGTGCAGACAGTTGTTGTAAGCAGAATATTCGGACCAGGAGGAGAACTTGAATGTTAGAGCTCGGCCAAAAGTTAACATTTAATAACAAAAATCTTCATTTAAGGTGTCAAAAAGTGCCAGGCCTGTTTTTCATGTGGTGATACTGAACCCTCCTGAGGTTATGTATGTTATTCAAGCGACAGAAATAGGTTATTATGAGCTGGTTCACTGCATAAATCCACCCTGTCACATTAAAGTAGCTGCACATTTATCTTTTTATGACCAAGTCCTGCCGTATAGGATGCTTTGAAAATTTTACTGTCAAACTAGATTACGTGTCTGGATATCATCCTGTCAGACTGACTATTTAAATTTGAGCTCAGTACATGTCGTGCGTGCAGCGCTCGAAAGGAAAGCACAGTGCTCTGATGGGAAAAAGAAAACCTACCCTAAGACTAATAGTTTGTGCGCCGAAAGTCACAAGTCTCTGATAAACTGTGTGCTTAGCATTGGAAGCATGACGGACACAAGAATGGGAAATGGGCAGAGCCGTAGAGAGATATGATGGACGGAGTTTCACAAGCCAGTGTCACAGATGGCTCCCACTGTTGCCGTCATAACACATCCATCCCAAAATAACACTTCAGATACACTAAAGCTGCAAGCGCATGCATCTGTCAGGTTGTTGGAAGGCAGTGAGCTGCATCATAGCAGACAACCAGAGCTGCAGTTTAATAGTGTCAGCTCTTTACAGATGAGAGCTCTGATACAGTCAGGTGAGGGACAGTACGTGCCCTGACACACCGAACACTGCTCAGCTTTCTGCGCATCGAAACTCAGCTCTGGACCAACTTTTAGAGGTGTATATTAACACCTTTTTCGGCAGATTTCACTCATGTGAATGGATGGTGTCGACCGGTTGTTCCCAACCTCTTTTGTCAGAAGTGCCACACAGAGCTGTCAGATGAACTCCACTACCCCTTCACTGATGCTGCCATTTATCTAATCCATTTATCCATTCTTAATCACTTTTACCTAACCATCCATTCACTTCTTTAATGCATTGTCAACATCTAGTGTTCAGGTGCTACAGCTGACTCAATATGTGGATGTATTTTTATATTTAAATTTCTATTTTTCTAATTAATTGAGCTACTCTGCAATCTTTGCACTCACAAGTGCCTCGCGTTGGGAACCATAATGTATGGATAAACAGGAGCCAAGCTTTGGGGGAATGGTTTCATTTACGTTCTGTGAACAAGCATGTTGGTTAAATACAGGCTTGAAAGAAATGAAGCGTCACTCGACGCCTCTCAGGCTTGAAATAGCTTAAGCAGCAGAGCGCATGATTGCAGATGCAGGGTGAAGAGGTTCAGTCACCTCTCTCTCCTCACTCACCTTACAGCCGACAAAAACATCAGTTTAGCGTTTCGCCTGATTTGTCTGGATTAATTTAAGTGAACACTCCTGCGCAACCCACCTGGTGTTACACGCTCACATTTAGTTGTTTGTGAGCTAAAAATACTCAGATTCCACATGTCATCATAAAGTCTGCTGAGCTGTTTTCCCTTTGTAATAATCTCTCTTCCACCATCCATCATGTCTGTGGTTAGACTCTGTTCTCGTCAAGCCCCAGACAAACAAGTCAGTTCAGAAGTCAAAGCACTTGTGACTTGAATCAAGTATTCCAGGTGACCTTTCTATGGACCCCGTAACCAAAACAGCCATAAACAGATAGACAGTTTGAACGGAAGCACACATGGCACAAACACGCCTTGTCTTCGAACCAGTAATTGACAGTGCGTGATGTCTCACGCTGTGGCTGGCTCTGAAGGGACATGTTTACAGAATTAGCTATTAGTCTCACAAATGACACAAAACCAGAATTTGATGTCATTCAAGACGTATTCATTTGGTTTCAGAGAACAATAAAAGATTGATCGTTCATGTATTTGGCAGCGTTCTCTGAGTGTATTATTTGACCTTGGCACCTGACAGCTGACCTCTTATCTCACTTGTTTTGTTTCCGTTTTGGCCTCCTGACTCACTGGCAGCAGACAGACCAACTTTAATTATAGCGACCACTGCATTCCTGTCCGACAGAATGGGGAGAGATAGATAGAGAGACCTTGGGGGGGCAAGTGTGTGCAGGATGGAGGAATATACAAAAATAGAGAAAGATTCAGGATAGTTAAAAATAGACATCAATGCCTGTTGTGTGATTTAATTTCATTGGGATGGGAAGGCAAGCCATTACGCCACTGTGGCTTATAAATCTGCTGCTGTGTCTTGACATGTGTCTCTCTCTTTCCTAAGGCTGAGACACAACAACAGCCATGGGCCAGAAGCTGGAGAAGCTGTCGGAAAAGGATGAAGAGTCTTTTGATAATTCAGACTGGTCTGAGCAAACTGGAGAGACAGAACAGTCAGAGACAGCAGAACAAGATGAGAGCAGAGTTCAGGATGATGGCACTTTTGCGACCCCTCAGAGTATTGGTCGGATTAGTGGGATCAGTGGCGGCGGCCAATCCACTGGGCACATGGGGGAGCTCACAGGCACTCCTGCACGTACAGACCCCCAAACTGGCCAGCCAATCAGGCCTCTAGGTCAGCAGGAGCACCCTCTGAACACCAGGGGAGAGTGGGTGGGTGGAGACAGGGAGAGCCGGAGTGACGCTCGAACTGCAGAGGAGTCAAAAACTGTCCTGAACCCAAAGGAGACAAGACAAACTTCAAACAAAAAGCGAGGCTCTGAGAGTAAGGCTGTGGCCTGTACTGGGACTACGGCTATGGAGGAGCAGGGAAATGGGAAGAAATCAGAACTTGGTCAAAGCAAGTTAGGTCCTGCCGCTCAAACCAGGAGTCCAACAGCTCCATGCGATCCCACTAATGAGGAAGACTTTGTAGTGCTCGAGGAGGATGAAAGTTGGATGCCGTCTGATGGGGACAATAACATCACTTTTGGTTACAGGATAAAAACAGAGAATCATCAATCACCTGTTAAGAGAGGAGCTGAGGAAGACGCCTCTTCTAGCTACAGTGACGATAACCTTTCACAACCTTCCTGGAATGCCCTTCAAGAAAGCGGTATTGAGAAGACAAGCAGAAGAAAGTCTGACACACTTTCAGTCACGACTGACAGCGTGGAAGCACATGTGAAGACTTCACCCACAGCCTGGTTTGAGAGGGAAATGGGTCAACATTTGGCTGAAGTGACAGGCAGCAGGTGTCAGCTAAAAGGGGTCAGTCATGTTGGAGCTGCCCATGCTGAGACAACTGGGAGAGGGAGAGCAGAGAGGGAGCAAAACATGAATGAACACAGCAAGGGGGAAGTTTCTCCTAGCATTGACAAGGAGCGCCTGTCACCACGACACAACAGTGGATCGGTGAAAAGGATAAGAAAGAGCACCGAGAGCATGATTGATGAAGCAGGCCGGTTGGAGTCGGGCGGGGAGATAGACATGAAGTCAACCTGGGAACCATGCTTGGAAAAGGTAGCTCCTTCTTTAAGAGAGTCAGAATTTCAAGATAAGGAGAGAAATTCTGGACTTGCTGCAGAAAAAATGCAACTTGAAGCAGATCAGTCCCATCAGAGCAGGTTTGCTGGTGTTGTCTCTAAGAGGGCTAAAGTAGGTACTCTTAGTTTGTGTTCCAAGAAAGAGGACAGCAAAGTGTTCTGCAAAGAAACCGACTGTCAATCCCCAAAGCCCCCTAGCTCTGAAATACCACTACTGCAAGACAATCCCTCAATTTTATCGAAACAATGTGATTTGATCCCAGGTCCTCCACTGCTAGGCAAAGAAGGTGATGATGGAAAGATACAGACTGCGAGCTTAAAGAGGGAGAGCGGGCTGGTGTGTTTCTCTGCTGTCATCACCCCTCCACCTGTAACTCACCAGCTGCCCAAGAGAGACACATCAGCGGCAACACAACTCAGTACAAGTATGGTCAATTCACAGGTGGCGCCAGACGCCACACCTGCCTCATGTGATTCGAAAAACGAGTCTATGCCAAAAGAAAAGCCTAAAGTTAAAGGTCCACCTCCGCCTGTCCCCAAAAAACCTAAAAACCCATTTATAAGGCTCAAAACTGCACAACTAATGTCTACTGAAGTGCAAAGAAGAGGCAAAGATCACCTCCGTTCTGAGGAGAGGGTCAAGAGGAGACACACTTTTCATTTTAACAGAGATCCTCCATGCAACACTTCAGCTAATCAGGACATGTGCATGCTGTGGGACGAAAGGGGCACTTACACAGTGCCAAGCAACAGCCGGCCGCTGTCCGTCGACCTCAGCCCTTGGGAACATCTTTCGATCGGACAAATGGATGATCGGTACGGAGACATGATCGACTTTGACTACTGTGTACGTATGGCCAAGCTGTCCCCAGAGGAGGAGCCGCCAAACCTGGACATGTTGCAGAGACAAGTATTTCTGAACAGACGATCCAGATTTAAAAGCTCACCACCTCCTGTTGCAAAAAAGCCCCTAAATCCGTTTGCATCCACAGAGAGTCTGTACATACCTGAGGTCACACCAGACAATGAAATCCACAGACCAAAACCTGCTTGTTTAGGGAAAAGAGAAATCTACCCTGAGCCCCCATCTGAAAGAATCAGTGCACAGGTCAGCAATGGTAACTGTAAAAACCGTAAAGACATAACCGATTACAGCGGAGACAGTGGCGGTGAGGTGGGCTCGTACAGGCCCGTGGCAGAAATTATCAAAGAGACAAATCAAATGCATAGACATCAGGGCCGGGTCAAACCTGAAGAAGCCAAAGCTCACGTTCGGGTGGCAGAGCAGAGTCCAAGTGTGAAAGTATCTCAGATGAAGAATGCCTTTGATGTTCCAAAGAAATCGAGAGAGAGACCACCAGAAGTTCAGTCACCTCCAAAGAAAGGTAAGGAATTTGTTATATAATAATTTGAGACCCCAGTAGTGTCTTCTTTAAAGACCCTTATCAAAGCTTTCATACACAAAACAGCGTGTGTGTTTGTTTTATTAGAGTGAGAGGGTGCTTTCCAAACTGCATACCGCAGACTATCATGTGAACAAATCTGTCATGGTATAATTTCAAAGATTCGTGGTTTACATGGGTTTGGCTGGCAGTTATTGCAATTTGAAAATAGGCAAAAATCTTATTTAAGGCTCCTTTAATAAATCTTTTTACATTGTGCATTAATGATGGATTAACTGACAACAGAACAGTATACTTCTCCTTAACTCTAAGCATCTTTTTAGCCTCTTTTAGCTCATCGTTGTGGCTTTACGACAAGCAATGTTATGCTTTGGTTGAGATCTCAGGTCACTATTTTCAGCAAAAAAGCTGAAAACCTGACTGTGTTGTAATCTGCCCAGCACCTGGGTACAGACTGACGAAGTTAGCGACTAGCTCCTGAACATTGTGAAGCTTATAATTAGCTAAAGAGACAAACAGTTCCCTCAGGTGATAGTGGAGACTAAATCAGAGCTAAAAGAAAAGTGAATGTTGGACAAAGCTTCGCCGGGTGGCCAGACACAATGTGTTGCTCTGTGTCTGCTGGATGTGTAAATAAGCAGCTGTTTGCTAACACAGCAGCAGGTATTTTCCTTTAAACCTGTATTTTATTAAAAGCTGCTGATGCAGTCATGCTCTGCCAGTATTGTCACAACAGGAGTCTTATGTAATATATAGCATTTAAACGAAGTGTGTGTGCAGGGTGGATGTTAACCTCAGATTTCTCCCGCAAACAAATTTACCCCGAGGTGTAAATGAGAGCATTAATGTGTTTGTGTACCTTAATAATGCCGGTGGCAGTCTCAGAAGCTGTCCACAGTGCTTCCCCTGCCAGTGCATACCGGGATAGGATCCAAACCCCTCAACCTTTTAGAGATAAGCTGGTAAAGAAAGAAGAAAATCAATTCTTTTTTTTCTTCTGGATCACCATTCACTCAAACACCATCAAAATGGCTGAACTAAAATTTCAAACAGCAATTTTTAGACAATCATGCTTAAGCACCTGAGGAAAAGAGCTTCTGATTTCAGATTAATGACTCAAAACAGTGGAAATTCCATATGAACCAAGTGCAGACCAACTCACATGGTTATCATAAATTATTGGACACAATATGGAAAAATAAGGAGGAAAAAGAGTCTCACACAAGGAGACAAAAAATAATGCAACTCAAGGTCCACTTACTAGCCTTTTATGGGGCTTTTATCTGCATCACACAGTCCTCTCAGTTGTCAGTTGTCATGTCATGCTGTCAGCCAGCTGTTGATTTCACCCAAACCACTTTTAGGACTTCTCATCTGTGCCAAAAGTTGGAAAGTCACTTATTATGACAACCCCATCTCATTTAGCTGTGTGCAATATGTAAAAGGACCTAGATAATTAGATAACATTACTGAGCATCAAAAAACAGTATCAAAAATGACATCTGTCCACATATTTTAGGCATCATCTTACAGTGACTGAAAGTTGAGGAGTATGAATGTGTTTAGTGATATCATTATTGAAAGGGCAAACAAAGTGAATGATTAATAGCTAAATACATGTGATGAATGGATGCACCACAGACTATTGGGCGCAGGGGGAGGGGGGTCTTTATTGTATTTGGACAGTACAGGCTGGGGTGGGTTGGGATGGGACAGAGGGGGAGGGGAGCGGAGGGGAGGGGCCGTGATTCAAAAGATGCTGCTGGCAGTGAAAATCAACATTTTTGCACAGCTGAACAAAAATAATTGATTCGGTGGGTCTACTTCAAAAGACACGAGGAGGATGTTACGAGACAACCAGTTTTCCTGCAGCCCCCATCCCCATTCACAGCCTTGGGAAATGAGACCTGACTTTTCGTTTGCGCATGTGCATTCGTCGGTCGTCAACGTATCCTATTGAATTTAATAACGATGAGAGTAGACGAGTGTTAGTCTTCCGCAGGTGAGAAGCGGATAGGAGATGCTCTGTTTGTTAGCTGGCAGCCTGAAATATCACCAGATTTAAAATACTGCTTCCCGGCCACATATTTGCAATCAGGAGGGGGAATAACAGCATAGCGGCTGAGCTTTTTTTGTGGAGACAAGGGATACTAGAGCAACGTCCTGCAGGATAAGGGCGCGCCTAAACTACCAGATTCATGTGTTGTGATTGATTACCCCCGTGCGTACGAAAATCTTGCATAGATTTAGGAGGTAAGAAAGCCTGTAAAGTCTCTTTGCATTGTGCATTTTGCATGTGATCTGTCGGTCGGGGCTGTGCAGCATCCATTAAGCTCGCTGGATGGGTTTGAGAGTGGGAGCAGCCCAAAACCTTGGGTGGAAATATCTGCACTTGCGTCAGCTGGCGGCGGTCCACCGCAGCTAAGAGTTAGCAGCTAGGCTAGCTCGCTAGCTTAACGGGTGGGCAGCTGGGATGCTAAACACACCGGCAGAGCGGTCACGCAAAAATGACACATTTTACTCTGACTGGACAGCTTTATGTGGACGTTACACATGAGTCATATGGCTGCTTGAGATTACGTACGTGATATTTTAAAGAAATGTGAAAAAAAACGCTTCCCTCGGGTCGCCTCCTCCTTGCTTGCGGTGTGTCGTTTCTGTGTATCAGCGGTTGCTGAGACGGGAGCAGCCCCGGCACAGCTGCCGAGCTGCTGCTGGGGCAGTGCGGCGGAACACGGGTCTGCTCTTATCACCGTTACGTTTAACGTTACGCTTCATTTCACTCATAAAACCTATTTTATTACGAGTTTAAGGGCTGCATTTAACCACATGCTTTGTGGCGTTTCTAGGTAGCAATCACATCTGGGGCATAACGTTACTCACCAAAATATAAATGTGCACACTGTCCAAGCCCTTGTTTTAGGAGCGGCAACGTTAGCAAGGGCTGCTAACCTATCTTTACGTAAACTTCTCCTACAACATTAATGTCTTGGTTTGAAATAACCGGCAACGTGTTTTTGAAAACCAGAGCCGCGTCTCATTATGGTCTCGCTATTTTAATTTGTAGCCACTTGTTTTAATGGGGAGGGGGACACACCGAGCTTTGTGGTAACATCAGCTAATGTTAGCCAGCGACCATTGTTTCACGTTAGCACAGTGCAGCTGTTCCCACCCCGGGTGAATAAGATCAGTCGGTTCATTCAATATAAACCTTCAAATATCAAACATGCAGCGATGATGCAGGTATTATGATGAGGTCAGGCTGAAGTGATAGTGATTGCATATTTGGGAGCACCCATTTAGTGGCGTTGTCCAGACAGATAAAACAGAAGGAGAGGCCAGACTCCTGCAGGGCTGCAGACTACATTTTAATCAAAAATCAGAGAGGCGATTAATCATCATCATTAATATCATAGCATTAGCCTGCAAGTGAACTGCTGAAACAAGGCCTAACCCTGCCTGGCCAACATCATGATGCTCATGAATGTGTTTGTGGGGCTGGGACAGCAGCATGTTGAAATGCATCAACTGAAGCCTGCAGGGCTGAAGCAGCTCATTTTTGTCAGATGCATACATGCAATGAGGATCGCTGCTTCTTGAATGGAGCATTAGTTTTGACTGAGGGAACACGCTGTTCTGGTCAGTCAAACTGTGGCCCTGTGCTGTCCAGGCATGATGCAGCCCTGCAGCAACAAGATCACTGCTTCACGGCTCTGTGGGACACTGTGATATTGATCAGCTGTGTCCAGGACCAGTGTTTGATTCGAGAAGGGGCCATGTGTAGTAATCCACCTCGAAACTGCTCTCTTCTCTCAGACGATTGCAGCGGTTACAGATCAAAGTGCTTTTTAAAGCCTCATGTGCAGCACAGGTATGCAGTGTTTAGAGCTGCAACCATTCATCGATTAGTTAACTGTTAAATTAATCTGCAGCTATTCTCAGAATTGATTTGAGTCATTCTTTTAAGAAAAAGTCAATATTCTCTGATTCCATGTGAATACGTTCAGTCGTTTGTTTGTTTGTTTTTTACTCCTATGACAGTAAACTGATTAACTTTGGGCTGTGGACATTTGAGGACAGCATCTTTGGGCTTTGGCAAACGCTGATCAACTTGTATTTTGTTTTTTGTTTTTTTTTTACCATTCTGTGTCATTTTAAGCAAACATCTAATGGATTATTTGGGGAAATAATCATCAGAGTGCCCATTTGTACATTATTATTATTATTGTTGTTGTTGTTGTTGTTGTTATTGCATCCAACATTTTTGTACATTTGGAATGAAAACACTATACAGTTGTCTAAATAAATATAGTCCACAGTCTGCACATTAACCATGTAAGAGCCATAAAAATGTCATGTCAATCAATCAGTCAGTCAATGACGCTCAGGACACACCTACCGCACTCATTTGTTGTGTATGTGTGAAAAGGACATAAAGCTCAACTAAGACAAGAAACAAAAGACTGAACAATAAGTTAAGTAGTACAAAAATATAAGATAAACAATATATACTATGAAATTTACAATGTGCATGTACATCATTATAGTCAATCAAGATACAGAAAAATCAAGCGTTTACAAAAATGCAGGTGCATTAGTCTCATCGATATAAACTTCTTAAGCCTGAGCAGCGACAGTGTTAAATCAGATCAGAATTGATGACACTGGTTTGCTCAGTCCTGTTGCAAAACTTGGAAAAATCCATGCTTCCTTATCAGATCTAAAGGCTGCGGTTCATCTCTCCACTTTCAAAGTGGCTGAACGTGGAGAAGCTGGTAGTTTGGTGTGATAACTGGAGAAGAATCCTGCAGCCTGTTAAACGGCTCAGTATGTCGCTTCAGACTGGCAGCTTAATTACTGCCCTGAGACACTATATTTTCCACATAATTACACAGCAAAGCCTGTCGGTAAAGGGATGGAGAATCTCCCTCAGGTATCAATAGACAGCGCCAAGCCGAGTCGAGTTTTAGGACAGTTCCCTTTGCGTTTTTGTTTTGGCTGCAGATCAGGTCTGACCGTTTCCAGAGTTGTCAGAATGCCAACAGTGAAATTTACTGTGAAAACATTTGTCTGCAAATGACTTCTCTTGAGGCTGGAAGCAGAAATGAGAGGCGAAGAAGAACGAGGACGGGGTGAACATGCTTGAGGGCCCGCTGAGCCACAGTGCGATCATTAAACACAGATCAACAGTTGAGATCGTTTCCAGAGTGGTGGAGCAGCAGCAGGCCGTCTGTGGTGCGCAGGAGATATTGTAAAAATAAAACTGCTGCGGACAGTTTTCGTAAATACACACCTTTTTGCTGCATCCATATCAATAAACCCGACATGCACAACATTAAAATAGAAGCAAGTTTAAACAAATTAAAAGCTGAAGAATCAGATATCACTGAAAACATGTTAAACACAATTAAAAGAAAACTTCTTTTTTTCCTCCCCCCAACTTGCCACAATGGGAGGGCCTGTGGGGTCTGGTGGTGCCGAAAGGGGTGAGAAGTTCTCAGATATGTAGGGCTGAGGCCACGAGGAGATCTGTAGACAATCAGAAGGATTTTTGAAGTTTATCCTGAAATGAACCAGGAGTCAGTGTGAGGGTGGGGGTGATGTGGTCTGGTTTCTTGGACTGTTTAAGCATTTTGGATTTGCTGTGAACGGGAAAGGAGAGATGCTCAGCTAGAGGGACTTAAAGCAGTGCAGCCTGGATGATATTAGTGCATGTGAGTGACTCTTTCTAGATCAGAGAATGATGGCAAATGCCTTATTTTGTACAGTATCTACCCTAAAAAAAAGCTCTGAGCTGCCTTTGTTTACCAACCAGGCTGTTCAAATACATCTGTGTAGTAATAATGATAATAAATTTTATTTGTATAGCACCTTCCATACAATAAATTCAGCTCAAAGTGCATTTTGTATTGATATATTGTTGGTTTATTGTACCAAATATACCAACATGAGCAATCTTGCAGGCGGCTGAGAGGAGGAGGCAAACACAGCTGCAGAAAAATGTGTATCATGTACATTTTGCCTCAGATGTTTGTCAGTCAGTATGCACGAGGACCAAACTCAGTCACACTTAATAAGCAGATCTCAGATCAGACAGACTGTGCTGGCAGCAAAACAAACTAACCCAAGGTTTCCTCAGGATACTCAATGATGACAGAGTTTCTGTGGGAAAACAGCCCCTTTCTGTCATGTTTATGTATTTTATTTGACTTCTGATCTGGACCAAACTTGCTGACTGACCTCTTCCTCTCTGCAGATATGTTGCGGCGAGTTGTGCGACAGAGCAAGTTCCGTCATGTGTTCGGCCAGGCCGTGAGGAACGACCAGTGCTACGATGACATCCGCGTGTCCCGGGTCACGTGGGACAGCTCCTTCTGTGCAGTCAACCCCAAATTTGTTGCCATCATCATAGATGCCAGCGGGGGAGGAGCCTTTCTCGTCCTTCCCCTGCAAAAGGTGAGTGACATTCTGCCACGCCTTCAGGAAGCTGTGAGGCGCGAAATGCCGCTGCTTAATCCTGGTCCTGAAGGGCTGGTGGTTTGTTCTGGTGTGAAACCAGGAAGGTTCAGATCTCACACATCTGGCCTTCAACTCACTGAACTGGTTTGCAACTGAAGACCAAAGCTTGACCCAGAGATAACAGTGTAACAGTGTCATATTATACAGTAGCATTCAGAGCAAATCGATCCTGTCGGCTTGTTCTCTGTCAGCAGACCCTCAGTATACACCCAGTGACCCCGTCCTACCGTCCCCCAGGGCTCATATCTATAGTAAAAACCATAGATAATCAATGTTTAAATCTGCCAGATCGTAAAGGCATCCTATGTGTATCCTGTTACAGTTGGCTCATTGAACACATGATCCTCAGAGGGGATGTGTGCCTTTGCTATCAGCCTCATTGACTTTTCTTTCACTGTATAGTGTCCTGCACGTGAAGAGGCCGCTAGAACTTTGGGAGATCCAGGTAGAAATCAAAGATGTCCGTCTGTGATGGCAGCGGATGAGGTCCAAGCAGCAAAGATGTCTTTACTGAGTCCTCACGTTGAAATTTGACTTTCGACTTGTAGTCGTGCAAAGGACTAGCACAGGATAGTTAAATTAGCCCCGTTCCTCAGTCATTTTCATATCTCACTGACAGATATCAGCCTCCAGAACTTTATTGCTCCTCTGCAGCTCACGCTCTTTAACGCCTTTGTAACAGAAGTTGTCTTTTGCCTGACAGACTGGCCGTATAGACAAGGTCTACCCTACAGTATGTGGTCACACGGGCCCGGTGTTGGACATCGACTGGTGTCCTCATAATGACCTCGTCATCGCTAGCGGCTCGGAGGACTGCACCGTCATGGTAAGGACGTGGTTAATCTCTGAATGGGGTCAACATGAGCTATGAGGGGGTCTTTTCCTGGTTTTATTGTGTGTGTTCTTACAGAGTAGCAGTTAAAAGACAATATTTTAGAGGACAGATTTTCTCTGTAGTTTCTAGTTTTCTGTGTCTGGTTCTGATCCAGGTTTGGCAGATCCCTGAGAACGGGCTGGAGACTCCCCTCTCAGATCCCGTGGTCGTGTTAGAGGGTCACTCTAAGAGGGTCGGCATCGTGTCCTGGCATCCCACCGCTCGCAACGTTCTCCTCAGTGCAGGTAAGCTTTGACTGAGGCCCATGGGACACCGTCTGTCCTCAAACCAAAATGTCTGTCCAGGCAGTTGTCTTTGCTATTTGTTCACGGTGCACAGCTGAACTCCAAATCTGACCGCTTATCTCAGGGGTCGCCTCCTGCCGCGTTGCTTTGTGTGACATGAAGTGCTTAAAATAAACTTGGACGCAGAGGTGCGCGTTGTCAGGCTGTGCTGCTGTGTGTCCATTTTAGGGTGCGACAACCAGATCGTCATTTGGAACGTGGGCACGGGGGAGGCCATGATCAACCTGGAGGACATGCACCCTGACGTTATCTTTAGTGTCAGCTGGAGCCGCAACGGCAGCCTGCTCTGCACCGCCTGCAAGGACAAGAAGGTCCGCGTCATCGACCCCCGTAAAAAAAAGGTTGTCGCGGTAAGTTGAAGCGCTGCAGGGGATTTGGAGCTGGGATGCTTCCCGCGCCGGGTAATCTTTCCCAGAATCACCCACCAAAGCCTACAAACATGGCTGCCCATTCTGACAAGTGTGTTTCTGCTTTCAGGAGAAGGACAAAGCTCACGAGGGAGCTCGACCAATGAGAGCCATCTTTTTAGCAGACGGAAACATTTTCACCACTGGATTTAGCCGCATGAGCGAGCGCCAGCTAGCCCTGTGGAAAACTGTACGTCAGCCGGGTGGATCTCTTTCATCCAACCCTAAACACACTGATACATCACATACACACTGCCTGACCCATGACTGAAGTCCACATGTTAAACTCAAAGGGTGACATTTACACAGTGACCTTTCGCTTTTCCAGAGTATGATTTGTTCTTGTTATTATTGGCTGGAGGTGAGACAGGTGCCCTGTGGACTGAAATCATGGGCAGTAAAGGGTTTTCCACGCTTCTGTGTCCCTTCAAATGCTGAATTTTGTGTCTCCAGGAGAACATGGACGAGCCGATATGCGTTCAAGAGATGGACTCCAGCAACGGAGTTCTGCTGCCCTTCTATGACCCCGACACCAGCGTCGTCTATCTGTGCGGGAAGGTGAGCGGCCTTGTGAAGACCTCTAAAGCTCATTTTTCTAATAAATCAAGCCACAGCTGACATTGAGCTGCGACTGTGTCTCCTCAGGGTGACAGCAGCATTCGGTACTTTGAGATCACCGACGAGGCGCCATTTGTTCACTACCTCAACACCTTTTCCACCAAGGAGCCCCAGAGAGGCATGGGATACATGCCCAAACGAGGCCTGGATGTCAACAAATGTGAAATCGCCAGGTACCGCTGCAACTTTTAGTTTTGTTCAGGCAGTTTGTGCTCCTGTGGATTATGGAGTTATAAATTAATCCACAGTTTCTTTTCCGAGTTGATTGTTTCGTTTGTAAAACATCGGAAAATATCGAAAAATCTCAATTTCCCAAAGTGTAAGTAACATATTTAAATGTCTCGTTTTGTCCAACCAACAATTCAAAACCCAAAGATAATCAGTTTGGTGTCATAGAAGATTTTGAAAACCAGCAAATATTCACATTTTAGAAGCTGGAACCAGAGAATTTTGGGGTCTTGTGCCTTAAAAAGGAACAAGAATTGATCTGTTATGCTGTTTCTACATGTTTTACATTTTGCTGTGTTCCTAATCATAATGATCCTGTACAGGTTTTACAAACTACACGAGAGAAAATGTGAACCAATCATCATGACAGTCCCGCGTAAGGTAAGTCTGTTAACATTATCAAGTCATGAATACGCTCTTCTTTCAGAGCAGTGCTTTACGCCGTCTCCTCCCGTCCCCTCTCCACCCGCCCAGTCCGATCTGTTCCAGGACGACCTGTATCCCGACACGTCCGGCCCCGATCCCGCCCTGGAGGCGGAGGAGTGGTTCGCCGGGAAGAACGGAGGCCCCATCCTGATCTCGCTCAAAGATGGCTACGTCTCCACGAAGAACCGGGATCTGAAGGTGGTCAAGACGAACGTCCTGGAGAGCAAGCCAGCCACGAAAGCAGAAACCATCCCGACTGTCCAGAAGCATGCTTCCCCGCAGCCCTCAGTAGTGAGTGTTTCCTACGCTGTGGATGGAACTGGTTCCTCTTAGAAAAAGTGCTGCACTTCTCAAACTCGCTCACAGCGTTTTTTTGTTTTGCTGACATCTGGACTCTCCCATTCACAGTGATTATTATGGTTGGAACAATTCACAAAAGTTATGGATCAGCACATACTTTGGTATTTGGGTCACAATTCAGCGCAACAGCAAGGGAAAATGTTAACTCATGCAGGGCCTCAAGTCCCTGCTCATTGTGCCAGAAACATGCGTTTTGAAGTAAATTAAATACTGAAAGTCGTCTGTAACTGTCTCTCTGTCTTTGACCAGAAAATGGAAGACAAACTGGAAGAGGTGCTCCGAGAGTTCAAGTCACTCAGGGACCGTGTCATCCTCCAAGACCGTCGAATTGCCAGACTGGAAGAGCAGGTCGCCAAGGTGGCCATGTGAAGACGCGGGCCCCTTCCCAGGCCCGGTCGTTGTTTTCGGAGAGAACCGCACGGACGGGGTCAGCCGCGGCCACATTCTCAAAAGATTCGGCTTCATGGAGCTTGGCGCCGTCCCCGCGACGAGACCAGGCCTACATTCCAAGATGAACTTTATTTTTTTTCCCTCATCGAGTTTCACACTTCGCCCCGACACACAGAGAAAAGGAAAAACTCTCGCCGCTCATGTACACGTTTGAAGAAAAGACTTTTTTTTTTTGTCGTTGAAGGAAAAGTCTTAACTTTTTGTTTTGTTTTCGGATTTGTGGTAAAACATTCTCATGTGAAGTTTGTACTTACTACTCAGAAAAACTGTATGTAGCATCAGTATTTCCATTGTTACTTTTTGTGTTGCCAAATATGAATCGTGTGCTGTTTCATGCACTGCTTCGACATTTACTTTCTCTCCTGTTGTACATTCCAGTCCCAACCTGGTAGATTGATTTAGTCGAGCTGGATCTTTTTTTCTTTTTTTTTTTAAACAATAGCTGTTGAACTTGTTTCCCTTCCACCAGTTTGCTCATTGATAAGCATCAGATTTATGAATGTGGAAGAATTCCTGGATTCTTCTTTTTGTTCCTGTTCTTCTGGGCTTGAAATTTAACATTGGGTTTTATTGTGGGTGGGGGCAGGCGGGCGGGGGGGGTTGCATCTCTCTGGTGTAAATGTTGTGCAAATGTAGTGGTGCCTCTTGTCACTGTTAAGGGTCAAACTAAGGTCACCCTGTCCAGTGCATACTTGGTGTTGGGAAGGGACCACTCACCCAGCTTGTGTTTCACCGAACCCCTGACAAACAGTTCTGTGCACATAATAAAGATTTTACACATGAAGTCCTCCATTTTCTTCTCCTTTCTTTCTATTTTTTGCATCATTTCTGGGGTGTAGAGCTCATCGTGTGTCAGTGGGAGTGTTACATTGACAGATACGGATTTGAAATCTCAGCCAGTGCAGGAAAACATCAAAATTGAACTTTTCGTGCTGGTTAAAAACGCCTACACGATCTGCTGGAGAGGTTCTGTTTATCAGTCAGCATGTGGTGCCAAGAAAGAGCTCTGATGGCTGCCAAAAAGTAGTGCAATGTATGTAAGTACATTTACCCAAAGTGCAGTTCTGAGGTACTTATTTCAAGTATTTCCATCAATTTTTATTCCACTACATTTAATTGATTGCTTTTGTGACTCATTACTGTGCATATTAATATTTCACAAACATACAAAACATGATAATTATGAACACTGTGGGATGATAGGTATGACTGGATAAAGAAGACGGTGGGCACTGGTTGCACTTTGGATATGAAAGAAATCAATCTAAGGTTGCAAGTAAGCATCACTGATTAATCTATTTTCTTGATTAACTGACTAATCTATAAAAATAAGAAGAAAACAGTGTAATACCCATCACTGCTGATGTCTTCAAATTGCTTGACAGGACCAAATATATTCATTGTATTACCATAGAAGACAAAGAACACCAGCACATGTTCACAGTGGAGGAGCTGGAACCAGTGATTTTATTCACATCCAGAATGACTTAGCAATTATCAAACTACTCACTGATTGATCTCCTGGCAATCAACCAATCATCTAATTGAATGATGGTTTCACATCAAACGCAACCTCAGTCAAAACCTCCACCACAGCCTAAAACCCTCCTCAGTTAGCTGTTACTCCTTTTCCTGCCTGATGGTGGTGCTAAAGCAGCAGTTAAGAGGTCATTTAAATGTCCATCAGTCAACCTCAGCTCCTCTGCTGTGCCAAGTACAGTTTTCATTGTAGTATTAAGTCATTTCAGTCAGTATTCTGACAGTTTTTTAAAAAATTAAGGGAATTTACTTCTCACACTCTCAGATTTTCTTTGCTTTTGTGTGAAATACAGGAAAATTGTACCTGTGTGGGCCCCAAACTGATATCTAGAAGATGAAGAAGAACAACAACAGCATTACTAACAGTTGTACTTTAGAAGCTTTTCATATGTTTCTATGTAAAATCTTGATTTGAAAAGTAAGTAATGTCAAAGTGATGTATGGGAAACAATATTTCAGTATTAAAGTAGCATAAAATGAAAAAACTCAAGTGCACATATCTGATATTTGTAGTACTTAGTACTCGAGTTATTGTACTTAGTCACCTTCCACCACTGGTGAGAGTGAGGCAGTGACCCTCTCCATTGCTTGATGCTACATGCTACCTGCTCATTAGCATGTGCAGTGCAGGTGTGGTTCAGTAAGTTTCCACCAGTTGTTATTACAGTTTCCAAAGCTGAGCCATGAAACTGAAAACTACCTCACTTTAATCAAACTATTTTTCATAGCAGTCCTTCTTATTGCCCACTAGGTCCCATTTTTTTCTGTTTTCATGACTTCTTTTTGAAATGCAGTGTTGATCAGGATGATAAATAATGGTTTTCATGATGTTTTAAATAAAATGTGCAGTTGAATTACTCATTATTGCTGTATTATCTTCAGACAAAACAGGAGGAACAGCCACATGGACAGCCAGCTTCTGCAGCGCTATCAAAAATCAAATGTAAATCAGGGCTACAGGCAGAAAAAAGTAAGTGAACAGTCCTATTAACTGACATGTTTTCCACATTTAATTAATTCAGCTGCTCAGTTATTCTTCAGCTTCACTCATCTGGGAGCTGATTGTGATGAGGAAAATCTTTGAACGTGTTAATATTTGGTCATTTATCTAGTAAAGTAGAATAGTTTGGGTAAATGTTGCCAAAAAGATTTTTCTATGTCATTCTGGGCCTGTTCTGTACTGTGCATCATTTTTTCACAGCATGGCAACGTTCAAAACACAAGAAACATCATTCTCTGTCAACAGTTTTTTATAACCGTGTCTCAGTATGATTCAGCAGCACAGGAAGTGACAGTTATGATTTCCACACTAGAGGAACATTTCTGTTTCCTCTCACAAATGTGGTCGTCCAAGCTTCGTATCTTGAAGCCAGGGCTCCAAATCAGACAGCAAACCAAACCACCACACATCAACTCATGCCACGGACTTTCTGATTGCTCACACAGATTAATGTTGTCCTCGTGCAGCTGATCCTGTGTCACTGTCATCTACCATCAGCGCCCTGAAATGCCTGAGTTGTTCAAGTCTGAGACAGAAGTGTGATCAGAAGTAGGCATGTGAGCAAGATCTGTTTACAGAACTGAGCACTTTCTGCTGCTTTATATGAATTAGTAGTCAGAGCATCAGGACATGCAGAGCAAACATGCTCCACGCGGCAGCACCTGACCTCTCCTCAGCTTTCCATCAGTGAGGTAAGACGCATCTTCTGCCAACAAACAGATGAAAGATCTTAAAATATGGGACCTGAGCCGACGTGAAAACAAGCTTCTGATGAGTTTAACTTCCTCAGCGATGCAAACTAAAGCTGTGGGTTTCAAAGGGAAGTCTGTGTCTATATCTCTTTTCAAAAAATGTTATATCGTGCTTTTTTTTTTTTAAAGTGTGAACATTTCCTGTTTCTTCTCTCAAGTGTTGCTACGCTCAGCATGCTAGCGCTCAGAGGATGTTCTCCCAGAGAGGCTGAAATGAGCTGAAGTCAACTTTTAGGAGATTTTTGTGCTCACATCAATCGACTCTGCACGAGTGAAGGTAAGACACTGACAGGTGTCTCTGAGGACGCCTTTAAAATCTTTGTTCTGGTTAAATGTTCCTGGCCTGAGGACCTGCTGTGTCCGTTTATGCAATGGTGTTGGATAAAGTTTACTTCCTGCTCTCTAAAAATGGTTTTTACCATGAGGAGTTTTCTCATAAAAGGAGGCTGACTGATCTGCGTTGTTTAGTTTCTGCCTAGCTCTGAATCCTTTGCTACAGATTAAAGCTTTCTCATATTGAAAAAAATATTAAATGTGGATTCTGCTTATACAGATTGCCTTTAAGAAAGCTTCAGATTTAGTCTAATATCCAGTAGTTTCCTTTTTCCTGTAAAAATGTAGCAATGGGTGTGGTGAAAGAAGCATTACCGTTTCATCATAAGCTGCCACTTGCAGACACATGACACACTGTTTTTCCCTTGTGTGTGACAACATTAATAGTTTTCCATTGCAACCTGTGATTTTGAATCTTTTCTGTCATCTCAGGTCTTTTAAACCACAATGTTGCTGCTCAGCGTAAAGATGTATCTGGCTCTGCTCTGGGGAGCATCTGTTTTGTTTTCTATGGAGTCCATGAGCGCTTCCATCCCAGCAACCAGCAGCATTAACTCAACCGCTGACCCCGACAAGACGACCGAGCAGCTGATCACTGCACATGTAGCTCATAGTGCAACAGAGACGCAGCCTGTGGTCTGGTATTCAACTCACAAATCTGCAGAAGTTAGTGTTTCTGCAGCAGAGACCACTGTTTTACCCACAGTGGAAACTGAAGAGGGGACAGTCACTTATAGCAGCGAAGGCTCAAACGACAGCAAGCATGCTTCAGTGGCCACGAACACTGCAGCAGCAACTGCAAGCAGCTTGGGTCCACGGCTGCTTCGTACAGGCTCAGCCGTGACCGCAGCTGCCGGTGAAGCAACATCTTCCAACAGCGCGACAATCGCAGCAACAGCAACACCTTCAGAGGATCAGTTTCACCATCACTCACCCACCACT
Organism: Chaetodon trifascialis; assembly: GCF_039877785.1. Classification (NCBI taxonomy): domain Eukaryota; kingdom Metazoa; phylum Chordata; class Actinopteri; order Chaetodontiformes; family Chaetodontidae; genus Chaetodon; species Chaetodon trifascialis. Next base: position 10,833,666 of record NC_092075.1, read on the forward strand.
TCGACTGACTTGACTTCTTCTAATGAAAGGACCTCTGCAGCATCTCTAGCAACAGTGTCTTCATCACAGCGTACATCCACCACTCAGCCAGAAGTTACATCCAGCTTATCTTCCACCGCCTCTCCCGCCCGTCTTACTCAGACTTCAGCCTTCCCGCGGAACCTCAGCAGTCCCTCAGCTTCTCCTGCGCCTACAGTGACAGCAAACTCCACCTCTGAGACAGCACCTGTGTTTGACAGCACAGCTTCGCCTGTCACAACGAGTGAGACATCTGCTGCCAGCACTCAACGTTCATCTACGTCTCAGCACGCTTCTGTGACAGGAACCCACATCTCCACGTCAGAGTTTACTGACCCAGGAGGGTCGAGCTCTACCGCCAGGCCTCCTACTATCTCGTCCTCAACTGAATCTGTCAACACCTCCACCACCTCCACCAGTGCTGCAGGAATCTTCATCCCTCATGTACCCAAGAAGCTGCCGATCCCAACAGCCACATCAACTCCAGCAACTGCAGCAGCGCCCCGTGAAGCCTCAGAGAGCCCGCCCAGCACTAAGGTCCAAGCCTGCTCCACCCGGGGCGTGATAAAGACTTGCCTCATTGCCATCGCCTCCCTGGCTGCGTTGGCCACCATCTTCATTGTTTCTACCATTATCCTCTGCACCAAACTCTCAGCAAGGAAGTACAAGGTAAAACCCCAGCCGGCCACAGAGATGATGTGCATCTCGGCCCTGCTGCCCGAGAGGACGTACACCTACACCAGGCAACGCAATCGAGTGACCAACGGAGTCCTGGTGATGCACGGTGGTGGAGACAGCGATGAAGACGGAGCAGATAACCTCACTCTCAGCAGCTTCCTTCCAGAAAATGAGCGTTCTGTCTAGATGGAATCATGATTTTCGTCACATACATTTCATCAGACCTCAGATTGGACCGATCTGTCTGATGTCAGTGATGTGGAAACAGTTGCTGTTTGAATAAACTCGTACTTCCCCTTTGATGTCGGTGGTTTGGCTTCGCTGCACGCCCTATTCCTGTGAAGGAAGAGGCATAGCAACCACATACACGCGCAGCATGTTCACGTACCTTTAACTGCATCTGCCATTTGGTGAGGTCAGGTCCTCCAATGTGTATTTTAGACAAGAGTCAAGATTTCTTGCATAATTTTACGCTTGCCCTCCGCCAGAGACTTAAAGCCAGGATGAGGAGAGTGATCAAAGACTTCTTTTTTTAAAACATCCTGAGCTGAGCCCTGATGGTGTTTCACTTACCGACGGGGGACAGGAAGCCTTGTTTTGTCAAGGGATTACTGTTCTTCACAGACACTGCACAGTTTACAAGCGCTATTCTGGTAGCAGTGAAGCTTAATTGTATGAAGCCTGTAATTTGATTAATGGTAAACTTTATATGACTCTGTTTATGTGGGTGTTTGTGCCGAGATGGAGATTGTTTATTGTGATAATTTATTAAACTAATGCTTTGTCTTACAGGTCGGTTACTGTCTAATCATTTCTGGAAAGGACCGTGTGATTTTGTTATAATTAAAGTTCAGAGACAGTTTAGTTGGTTGTGTTGATTTTAAAAGCAGTTGTTGATTTCCAGAGGAATTTCCTCTATTTAAACCCAAGAAAAGATCCCTGGCTACACGAGCTGGGCGCTGAACTGGAACTGATTATCTGGAAATAATCAGTTGAACACATTCTGTATTTAATCAACACCCTCCAAGGAATTGATTAGGGAAAGATTTGACTTTACAGACCTGTAAAACAACGGAAAGGAGTTTTTGTTATGTGTCCCTGAATGGTTAACAGTCATAATAAAACCGATAGCCCTGTGGACTTAGACAGTTCCCTCTTTATGAAAGGCTTTATAAAAGGCTTTTCTTGTACACTGGTCTGGGTTTCATATTCACTTCCCTTCCTGCGAGAAGAAAACAGAGCTCTGAATGCTTATAGGGCCGCGAAGCCAGGTTTTCTTCTTCTTCTTCTACTTCTTTTTTTTTCACACTCAGCAATGTGCAGCTGAAACAGACACTGATGACTATCAACAGAGCTGACGAATGTAAACCTGGAGGATGCAGGACCTCATCTCTGACCATATAAAGCTAGACTTGTCTTGCCTGATCACAAACTCAGCAGACTTGCCAAAACTGCATTCCCCCACACACACACACACAATCACTTGTAGGCTCGCTCATACATAGTCACACTGTCTTCCTAAAGTGGTCGCCGTGTGAGTTTAATGGCTCGCCTCTGGAGAAAAACCTCCCTTGTCCTGGCTGTTACGGGCGTTTTGTCCACACAGGAAACATTAACCTCTTCCTTACACTCTTCCAAGCTGCTCTCTGACTCTGTGAGGCCTGCTGTTACTCATCAGTGTCAGAGGCTGAGGTTGCAGGAAGGGCCAGGCTGTCAATCAGAGACTCCTTCTGCAGGAGTCCTGCAGAAATGTCTTAAAAGACAACACATGTTGCTGATGATGATGTTTGAGGTTTGGTTCATGATGCGTTCATAGTCATAAAGTAATTTTTTCATCCTGCCTGCTACGTCCAGTTAGCCACACAGGAGAGTGGAGGTCCCTGCCCCCACACCACATTATACACTCCTACCTAACAAGAACAATCTGTGTGCACGCCGCAGAGCCCAGACACTCTTGGGGAAACGGAGGGGGGAGGAGAACAGTGGAGAGGCAGAGGGAGGGATTTGTCCTCATGGTGAACGACATCTTTTTTTTTTTTTTTTTTTTGCACTATCCAGACAAACCTCCAGCCTGAAATCTGAAACTGCACAAGCAGCGTGGCTCACTGAGCATTTGCCACTCTTTGCTGTGCTCTCTCTCTCTCTCTCTCTCTCTCTCTCTCTCTCTCTCTCTCTCTCTCTCCCAGTTCACTTTTTCCAGACTGGTTTCTCTCATCCTCCATCAGAGGCAATTCCAACTGAGACACTTCTTCTGCCACAGTGGATGGTGAGTTAAAGGTTTTGCCATTTTGGGTAGTTTTTCCTCAAAATGCATTAGCAAGAGGCATTGGGGTTTCTTGACATCATGTGAGCTCACATGTCAGTTTTAAGAGGCTGATGTGACAGCACCGTGATGCCTTCAGGGCAGCACGCAGCCTCAGAAAGCAAGAACATGACCAGAGAACCAGTGAAAAGTTAGAGTCAAACTTTTGTGTCGGTTTAAGGCTTTAGAGTGGACCAAAGACAGAATCTAGGTCAGAGCTCCTTTTTCCCATTTTGCCGCCAAACAAAATTGTTAAAAATTGCTGAGTGAAGATTCATTCCATGTGTGTACGTGTGCGCGTAAGATCGCCTTAAGTGCTTATGTTTATGTGTCTGATTGCACAGACATGTGTGGCCATGTATATTTGGTTTGGGGTGAGTGTGTGATTAATTCTGAAAGGAAAAAACTCCCACCCCCCTTTTCCAGATGAGAGCAGGGCTGCATGCGGCCCATCTTGCACACAGATGGAGCCGAGTGAGGATGAAAGCGCAGGAGCTGCTGCCAGTTGACACACAGGCAGACTGAGAGAGCTGATTGTGATCCAGATATACAAGCAGAGCAAACAAAATTGCTGTTTAAAGGGTTATTTCACCCAATTTGGAACAAGAAATGCTTTCCCATTTATTCCCTTGTGGCATCCTTTTTAAGAAATGTCTGTTTCTGAGAGCCGCTCTGACACCACAAGTGCTTTCTTATACTGTCAGCATGTGTGTTTAGTTGGCTCCATTTATCTGAATGAGTAAAACATTCAGGCCAAGCATGAACAAAGCCAATGTGTTTAACTTTGTGGCAAATTAACAAACAGTAGAATAGTTAAATCAAGTGAATCTGCCTCGAGTATTTCCAGGATCTGCTCATTGCATGTGCAAATTACATTGATATGCAGAAACTCAAATGATATGCTCCAGATATATGTACAGTATGATGACGTTTATGTGGATCTTTTCATCAAATGCTTCTAAACAAACCTGTGTACTGGGCCCAGTATGTATTAGCATTAGATTATTAGCATTAGATTCAAGTTACAGAGCGAAGCATCTGTTCTGCCAAGACCAGGGTGTCTTTCAACAACACCTTCTGTCTTCTGTCCAACTGCAGAAAAAGAAGTTGCTGTCCGCTGCGCAGTTAAAGGGATTTTTAATCTGTTTCCAAGTATTTAATATAAAAATATATGTATAACAGTAGAATCTAACATCAATACAGACACATATCGCTGATAATAAAACCTGGAAAAGAAATGACTGGTTGCTCTGTGTACTACAATGTAGATAAAAAATTGTGTCAACTGCTCTTGGAAAATGGAAGAAAGTGTGTAAAACAAGGAAGGAATTGTGAAAAAGTTTTTATTAAAGTGGCTGAATCATTATAAAAAAGGCAGATGATTAAAAATTCCATCAAATTTTCGAACACGAGGTCTTTACCAGGGCTCTGAACAATGAATGGATTGGATTGTTCTCCAGTTTTTGATAATAAAAAAACTAATTATAATTTAGTTTCATGCACAAATTCAGTATGGGCATGTATCATTCTACCATCTGAGCCTTTGAGGATTCTGGAAATACCTTCAGAACAGCAGAAAAGGTTGTTAAACGACCCTCAGAGTTTTTCACCGGGTATCTATTTGTCAGAAAAACAGATGCTTGGCTCTGTGAACTCAGACATAATGGCAGTGCATGAGAAGAACACACTGTCTTCCCATATGGCGCTGACATTTCAGTGGCTGACGTTTGCTGTTATTTACAGATCCTGAGGGGAAACGATGCTCCCGATGGCCCTTCATCTGACTGGTCTGTGCGTTGTGTTTTGCATCAGCAGCAGCTCGGCCACACCTCTACCTTTTTACAATTCTCTAGAGGGAAGTACAGACGAGGAAGACCTCGGTAACTTCACTTCCTTTCTGCCCACCAGCAACAGTTCCTCTGAGTACCAAACCACACCTGTTGGCCCCACACATGTGGAGATGGACTTTCTGAGTCAAGTTGTGAACTTTCTGGAGGAGAACGTGCTCCTTATCCTTGTTGCGGGCTCCTTTATCCTTCTTGTCTTCCTTATTATCTGTGGAGCAATTTTCATGAGCCGCAGGCGCAAAGTCAACGCATACTACCCTTCGTCCTTCCCCTCGAAAATGTATGTGGACCACAGGGACAAAACCGGAGGTGCTAAACCCTTTAATGAAGTGCCAGAAAAACCTGCACCTGAGCAGCAAAGTGAGCCAGTGGACTCTCACAAGCAGCTCCAGGCAGACATCATGAGGGCTGCCAAGAGCCTGCGCACTCCAAATAAATGTGTTGATGCTGCAGAGGGAAGTGACCCCAGTCAGAGAGTAGCAGACCACAGTCCCGAGGACAGCTCTAAACCAGATGGCAGCATCCTGGACCAGCAGCTACCACGTCTCCCTGAGGAAAAGGAGCAGTGTGAGCTTTCTGAGCGTGAAGCAGCTGCAGCAGCAAGCAGCCCTGAGTTGAATCCTCCAGAGCAGCCTCATAAGGAGGAAGATGATTCACAGGAGCCTCTGACGGGCAGGAGTCTCCGGCCTTCCTCTCTGCACATTCACAATGACTCTGCTACTCTTCAGCTGATCGCAGGAGAGAAAACGGCCTTCTAGCTATTCTGAAAACTGTGACCCCAACATAGTTTTTTAGCGCTTTGAGTCCAGGACTGGCAAATATTTTTACAAGTTTAAGGGAAAGGGAAATGCAAAAAATGTGCTTAATTCCAGTCACAGTTGTTGTTTTGTAAAGTTTATGTTCAGTGTCTGGAGGACACATGCAGCATCCTGTTGCTTTGCTCTGACTGGATTTATCATTCATGACACATTATAAACATGTCTTCTGGAACATCATGAGTTTCTGTGTCATTTAAGGATATCTCACTTTGTGTGTTTGTCTAATTCCTTAAACATTCTTGCACAAGGGCCACTGTGGTAAACATTGTTCGGTGTGGTCCAATACCTTGCACCAAAATACTGAATGCTGATGTTTTACAGATCAGTATTTGAATGTTTCAGATTAGTCAAGCATAGAAAACCACTTCCTGAGAAAGGTTGTGGTTTGCGTGCAATAAAAATCAGATTCTAAAATTTCCTCAAGTACAGATCTTTTTCATGGAAGATATTTTGACATGATAGCAGAAGTGCACAGGTTTAATTTACAGCATTTATGGCATTTCATTCGATGTGATGCAGATCCACAGGAAGTGAGCGGGTCACTGAAATGTTCACATGGAGCCATAATTAACAAAATCAGTTCCACCTGTGCTCTTCTGTTTATGACGGCTCAGAATGTCTGACCTAAAAAAGGTCACAATATTCAGGCTGCTCAGACCGCTCCTGGTCTGCCGTGGAGGAAGCACTGACCATGGATGGGTCAAAAAGCGGGAAAGAATTGCATGTGTTGCATTGCGTGTACAGTTTCCCTCCTCAACTATGCATGTTGTGTGTAATGTGACGAATAAAGGAATTCTTAGCTTAACTTAAAAATACACTGCAATCAAAACCAAATGTGATTCAAGATACTTTTATTGACGGTTAAGGAAGCATTACTAAATACTTATAAATTACACTGAAAACCAGCGGACCCTTTCACTGTTTCAAGCCACTTTGCTTACTTGCATATCAAAAGGTCAGTGCTCGGTTGTGCATTTAGGATACTTTGCTGTAAGCTGTAATCAAAATCTCCATCACATCACTCAAAATCGATACTCTTCAGAAAATCTTAAAATGCAACACAATCTCAAAAGTAAGGCTCAACTTTGTACCAACAACCCAAACAGTGCTTACATTGTGCGTTTATGTGACAGGCTAAAAGGTACAGTATGCAGGGTGAGAGGAGCACAGACTAATACAGGAAACCCGGAGTAATGCTGCTACAGAGGGTTGACAACGGTGTACAAGTCAACAACATTATTAGGTGTGCCTCATCAATACTGCAGGAAAGTGAGGAGGTGACGCTGGACTACTGCTACTTCTCTTCTTGGCAGCAGGAAGCAAACAGTGGCAGCCAGCTCAGAGTGAGAGGGCTCCATTTAATTGCTGGCCCTGACTGCCTCCTGCTGGTCGTCTTGTTGCTTGAGACGATAGTCAGCCAGGGCAGCCTTGATAGCGTCCTCCGCAAGCACTGAGGAGAAACAAGTACAGGTCAAACATACGTACGTGTGTGGAGCAGTTTGGAAAAGAAGAACATCGTTAGAAGAATTTACTGAAAGCTTACTGGAGCAGTGAAGTTTCACCGGTGGAAGACTGAGCTCTTTGGCGATGTCAGTGTTCTTTATCATCAAAGCCTCGTCCACCTGGGAAGATAAGCACAGTTCCAGTGAGCACAAAAACCTTTCCAGTCGATGATCAGACATGAGCAGAGCAGAATGAATAAGAGGCAGAGAAAAAAGTGTCATATGTGCAGTGTGTACACTCACAGATTTGCCCTTCACCCACTCGGTGGCCAAAGAGCTGGAGGCAATAGCAGAGCCACAGCCAAACGTTTTGAACCTGGCATCCACAATCTTCCCCTGGTCATCCACCTCAATCTGTCAAAAGGAGAATTTTTAGAGTTTTACTCAAATACCAACAGGGCAAAGCACTCTTACATCCATTTTACAAGTCTATGGCAACAAAACAATTCTTAAAAAATTCAAGTGGCCATTTCATTTTCAACCAGTGGATTAAAATAACTGTTCCAGTAAATTGCACAATGTGTTTTAAAATAACTGGGGAAATGCTTTATAGCAATGCTAAACTAAATCACTTAAGGTTTAGCACCATCTACATGGTAAAACAAGAATGTAATATATCAATGTCTGCATGTGGCTCTTCCAAGTACTTTTAACATAATTCAGTCTTAATGGCTCTGTGCATATACAAAAGGGTGTAATCCATCCATGCTTACTGACAAACATACCTGGAGCTTCATCACATCTCCGCAGGCCGGAGCGCCCACCAGGCCGGTCCCAACATTCTTGGATTGTTTGTCCAGCGTGCCCACATTTCTTGGGTTCTCATAATGATCCACCACCTTCAGACAGAAAAGAATGGAAACACGGCAAAGTGATTGAGCTTATGCCACAATAACAAAATAAATGTGATGAAGTGAAACAACAGCAGCATCCTGGGAGGCATTTTGCATTTTCATACAATCAGAAAAAGAAAGTCTATAGGTCTTGAGCATCTCCGTTACAGAACTACAAGTTTTCACCATTACGTAAGGGACATTGAAATAAACAGATTAGGAGCGGATTTCATTGTGCAGTCGATGAGCTCCTGCATCCTGCCCCCTCCTCCACCCCCTCGCCATGAGTTGCTGAGTCATTGTGACCTAAACAATATGATGTGGCTGAACTTATATCACAATGGCAATGGATGTCCTAAAAGGGACTACATTTAATACATATATGTGACATACAACTATAGCATGTTTGTATTTGCTCTCAAAATGTACTTATCCACACATATATGCTCTTTCAGCTTACTCTGGTCCAGAATAAACGCAGTTAAAAATCTCTTTATCATCTTACAGCTTTATAAGGGACTTTTTGTTGTACATCTTCAAAGCAAAACAGACACATACTGGATGCTCGCCAGTTAATAGCCAGTGTTCACACTGCTTCACAACCAAAACAAAAAGCCCTTCAGTAAAAGTTGTATTCACTTTAAATCGTCCAAACATCCAGTGAGTGCAGACCACGTCTGTTCACCAGCAAAAACCACCTTAACTTAAATGCATCTTTGATTCAGGTGGCCACAGCTTTGTGTCCCCATGTTGCATAAGACAGTCACATCACACAGTGACGCCCAATCTGAAGTGGGCTGCTGTGTTAGATTAGCTGAAAGAGGCTGTATCCTCCGTTAAAATACAACTCTCCCACAGGTGTAACAGGACATTTACAGGTTTCTAGCACACTGTGCTCCTTCGTCAAACCCTTAAATCTTATTAATGGGATGTGATTCAAGCATTAAAGCTGTGGCAGTGGCCAGCTGGGGGGCAGATTAGTGACGTTATTCCTGTCTTCAATTTACTAACAAGCTAGTATGAAACAAACATCTAACTAATGTTATTTAACGTCCTGACCTTTCATGAGAGGGTATTTATCTCTTTCTGTCACTCCCCTGTGGATGCGATATGGAGCTAACCCATGTGAAAGCAGACTGATGTAATCTGGGGTATTTGTGCAGTCAACCATGTATAAACTAGCTTCTTGTGGTCAGCAAGCTTCACCTATCTTAATTACCTGAGCTCTGTAGCCACTGTTAGCTACTCATAATGAAGTTAGTCCTATTTAGCTTAAGATAATATTTGTAAACATTAACCAAATAGCCTCTAGCACACTGTGACACAGCCTCGTTCAGGAAAGATACGACAGACAAGGTGTTTTACCTTCGGGTGGTAGCAGCAGCGGGTGATGAACTCCGGAGCTGACAACCTCCTGGTGACAAAAGCCAAAGGACTGAGACACTTGTTCGCCACTGTACCCGCCATGTTCACGGACACGAGAATGGCGCAGTTTCAAAAAGTAGAGCAGCTCGAGCTAGTCTAGCACCGTCTAACACGTCACAGGCAGGGGGAGGGGCTAAACTGATCACATCTGCGCATGTGCACTGCGCAGTAAACCGGAGGAAGATGGAGAGTACATCTATTTTCATAATATAGTACATTCACGGAAAATTTTCATTGATCCAATAAATCTCGAGTACTTTGCGTTCCCTTGCCATATGTTTTGCGTTCCAGTAATGATAATAATAATGATAATTCTCGCCGTGACCCTCGAAGAGCTCGGTAATTTTCATTATCAATTGATGTAGCAATAGTTTTTTTTAATTAATCATTCAGTACGTGAAATGTCAAAAATAGTGACAAAATGTACAGCAAGTTCTCAGAGTCCAAGGATACTTCTTCAGAGGTCTTATCCCAAAGACTTGTTTGCGCAATATCTATTTTTTGACATTGACTTTTGTTGGTAGACATCCATCCTAATGAGCAGTGGTGGAAAGTACATTTACTCAAACACAATTTTGAGGATGGCTACTTGTAGTTCCCATGAATATTTTACACTACTTTTTACCTGTACTCTAGGTGCATTGTTAGAAATTACACTTCAACTAGTGGAAGAAGCACTGAGACTCTTTGACTCTTTACTTAAGTAAAAGCAGCAATACTACAAAATGAAAATACTCAGTTACTGTTATAAGCCCTGCATTCATCATCACACATAAATAAAAACACAAAAGCACAAGCACTCTAATAGCTGAGGCTAATTCTAACAATTTTTGGTTCGTTATTTTTAACAATGCATCATATTTTATAAACTGAACATGTTTGAAATTTGGCAACAAATAACTCTGGACCTGTAAAATAACCGAAAATTTCACACAAGTTTCTAATTGGCAGATAAATGAAAGGAGTATCAAGATGAAATATTTGGGGTGAGTAAAAGTACTTAAACTTGTACTTAAGTACACTACATACAAGTACATTATTATCTGAAAATATATGAGGGACCATTCAGTATAATGAAAACTTTTAATTTTGACACCAATTTTAGTGGCAATATACCTTTTTTTTAAGTCAAACTGAGAATGTAGAGAATGTATTTGTACTTTCACCCAAGTAAAGGATCTGAAGGCTTCTTCATATGAAATAAATGGAAGTCAGGATGGGGCCTTTAAAGGGCAAAGGTGGAACTGACTGCTTTGATGAAAACTGATGCTTGCTTGAATGACACAGATTGTTAGTTAGCTGGCTCGTGACTATTCTTTGAAAAAAATGTACTCAGCTTTTTGTCTGTTGGGCAACTTTTGTGTTTTTAGGGAACTGTCCCAAAAACAATGTCACTGCAAAAGCTGATATCAGAATGAGAAGTTACTCAATAAATTTGCAGAGTTTGGCCACTGTGATAATGTGGACACATATTTAATATGCTTCGTGGCTTGTGACATGAGGGTGACAAAATCTAAAATGTAAACATGCCATACTTGTAGTTTATATCTGCACAGGATGTAAAAACATTCCTTAACACTCATGAATACAGAAGCTTTCACAGTTTCAAACACGTGGAAATAATCACATGCTGAACATGCAAAATGTGCACGACAAAAACTTCCTCCTCCTGCCATTTGTTGTTTTTGCAAGACTCTATATCAGTTCTGTTAATTCAAGATATAAGTATAGGGCAGTAGCATCGTTAGTTGTGTTAAATATACGTATTTGGCTATAGCCTTTGCTGATATCCTTTCTTTGGTGAATTGTGGTGGTCATATTATAATAATTTGACACAGATCTGTGTGGTTTGATAAACAACAAGAGCTCAGGTGTGTGTATACATTTAATAGGCAAAGTGTGTGGTCACTGCCACACACACTGGTTTATCTTTTCTATAAAATATGAGAATAACGGAGACATTTGTCATTCAACCACATGTTGTCATGTTACACTTGCTAAGAAGAAAAAAAGTTTTTGATAAAGTGTGACACTGTAACTTTACTCCCCCCCATTCTACTGTTGCACAGTCTGTTACACTCACAACTGTCCCTCATAAAGCAATAGCAGATAAGAACTAAAATTACTCGAAATGAGACATGAAACACCACCTTAATTACATGTATAAATGAAATAATAAATGATAATAAATTCAACTTTTTTAATACAGCCCTACAGTCTAAAATAAACCGACTGATGATTCCCTCTGAGCTATAACAAACATTGCAACTGGAAATCACTCTTGACCTGAGTTTCTGCAAATACTGCAATTCTGGTAAAATGGTCTGCAGTCACACCCCTGGTTAAGAAATGCGAGTTGTCTTCTTTATATGGTTGTTTGAAGGGGATCTCCTGTGTGATTGCAAGAGTTTTTTATAGGATGTTGTAAGACTTGACATGTCCACCTAAAAGCATGAGAAGACAATTGTTTTCGCAAGGATTTTAACCTCAGTGATCAAGTCACCTCTCTTAAACGTCTGAAGAAGAGCTCACCCATATACATGAAATATGTTTTTGGTGAGTGAGAGGTGGGCAGACGGTCATTTGTTCCATGACATGTCAAGTCTGATGTATTTGTCACTTTCAACAGCAACACCGGCCAGGAAACAGAAGTGAGAAGTAGAATCCAGTTGCAAGGGACCCAGGAGGAAGGCAGATCATAGTGATCGACTCCCTGTCGAGACATAACGTGAGTACTTAAGGACATTTTATCTGTTTTATGTAAAGCTAAAATGTATTTTCTCTCTAGAATTAGGAACTTTAAGAATCATCCATGTTTGTGTGTGTTTTAAAGGCAGACACTGTGCTCTGTATTTCAGGAAAAGTAACCAGCATGGATTTGGATTATATAGAATATGACGATTATACTCCAGACAATGAAACTGAGAACAACTTCACCACAGATGGAACACTGAATTTCAGTACCGCTCAGACTCCTGTGACGCATGTCCTGGTGGCAGTCAATATCATTATATCTGTTGTTGGACTTGGTGGAAATTCATTGGTGATGTGGATCTGTGGATGGAAAATGAAGAGAACAGTAATCACCATCTGGTACATCAGTCTGGCCATTTCAGACTTCTTGTTCTGTGCCCTTTTGCCTCTGGAGGTATTCTACATGATCACCTCACACTGGCCTTTCGGACTGGCCTTGTGCAAGCTGACCTCCTCCGCCCTGTTTCTCAACATGTACAGCAGTGTGTTTCTGTTGGTTCTGATCAGCACTGATCGCTGTGTAATGATTTTGTTTCCTGTGTGGTCACATAACCACCGGACGGTGCGCAAAGCGCTTGCAGTTGTTATCCTCATGTGGCTCCTTTCTGCGCTGCTAACGTTACCCTCGCTGATCTTCAGACAAATCAAAGTCCATGGCTCAGTCATTCAGTGCTACACCAGTTACATGAGCCATTCCAGACACAATGCCGTGGTACTGACTCGCTTCATCTGCGGGTTCCTGATCCCTTTCCTAATGATTGTGCTCTGCTGCTTTGTGCTTGGTGTGAAGCTGAGAAGTTTGACCCTCAAGTCAACAAAGCCTTACAAAGTCATGGCAGCACTCATCTTGTCGTTTTTCTTCTGCTGGGTCCCCTATCATAGCTTTGTTCTCTTAGAGTTGGACTTAGAGAACCACAGCCTGGATGTGCTGCGAACTGGCCTGAAGGTGGGGGCCACCCTGGCCGCAGCAAACTGCCTCATATCCCCATTTCTCTATGTGTTCATCGGTAATGACTTTAAACGAACCCTAAAGCGTTCTTTGACATCAGGGATGGAGGAGGCAATGGCGGAGGATTTTCGTACAGGTGGTCTTAATCATTCAAAGTCTAAGTCAATGGAAGTTATTAAAAATGTAGTTTAAATCTTTGCCATCAGTGATGAGCGCTTCATCTTTCAACTTCAAAAACAATCTTGACAGTCAAATATTTTGTATTTTTACAGGAGTGTGGATGAATTCCTTGTCTGTTTGTGTGCTGTCACATCTGTGAACTAGCTCAAATTTGCTTGATGATTTGAAGTATTTTGAATTTAATAAAATTGATAACTATGAAGTATAATATGTGCCCTCTATTAAATGTTCTTGAAAAACATACCTAAATTTCAGTCTTTGTCTAGAAATTGATGCATATTTAGCATTTCTACAGGGCAGTAAACAAAATGAATCGTTCTGATGTTGCTTTAACTTTATTCTGCAAAGTTGTATAAATTTCAGAATTGATTTAATTCAGCCTCACAAGAAAGCAGTGCTGTTGTATAATACTGTTATATTTGTAACTTAATAAAACACATTATTATTATTGCTCTTATTAATATTTTTATATAAACAATGTAAAAAAAAAAAAAAAAAAAAAGACAAAATGCAATGGGATTTACGTTCGCCAGGTGGACAGGAACATGACTATGAATGAATGACAATGTAGCCCTATGTGTCTGCTGGATGTGTAAATAAACAACTGTTTCCTAAAATGTTTCACATTTTTAAGATGGTCATATGTCAGTGTTATGTTTACAGGCGCTAAAAAAAAAAATCCATTCAACGTCTCAAAAGATACCGATACTTGATTGGCTGTTGTAGGCACCTGACAGACCTCAATGAGGGAAGAAAATCTTAAGGGCTAACCACGCCCCCTACATCCACCAGGATTTAACGTTACTTCCGGTTAGCAGTACTGCGGATGTGTGATGCAACCAGCTGCATATTTACTGAAGTTCTCAACAAGTTTTTTTTGCTCTTCAGTAAGTAAATAACATTGTTGACGAGAGTGTTGATTAACGCTTTCATCGGTTAGACAGTAAAACCGTTTTTTTTCCCTCAGTCTTCTTCGCTTGCTGACGTTAGCAACTCAGTAATGATTTTTTTAGATGGAAGCTAACGATAGCTAGCACGCGGTCAATTCCACTCGGTTTCACTCTTTAAGAGAGTTACTTGTGTCGCGGTCAGTCTGTCGTCTTCTCCTCTTTGCAAGTTACGAACCCCCACCCGCTGGGTTGCCTATGTCCGCATTGTGAAGAGCTGGGTGCCAGCGGAGTCACCCCACCTCTACCCTCTCGTTGAGCGTATCCATCTTTAAATGGCCACCGCTGCCCCCCCGCCAGCCACCGGCTCTACTGCGGCCACTGAGAACCCAAGTCCCGGATCCAGCAGCTCGACTGCGGCCGACGGTGGCAACCAGGACAGCACTTTCGAGTGTAATATTTGTCTGGACACCGCCAAAGATGCAGTGATCAGCCTGTGTGGACACCTCTTCTGGTAAGAACTGTCTGAGACTCATGTTTACAGTTTTGGATTATAACCCACCTCAGCCAAGGCGTTTAGGCCACAGGCAGGTGGAGGGCAGTCCAGATCCAGCACGGTCTAACTAATCTGACTGTTCATGTTATTGAAATCTTAACTCTGACAGTAACGGTGTAAAAGAGTGTTGGTTTACACTGAAGACCACCAGACACGTCTGTAAGACAGAGCCTATTTTACACTGAGGCACTTACTAAAATGCATACATATTTCAAATATTGTGTCAAAGTGCCTCTCTAGAATTAAAAACAAAGCTTGTTAATAGTAGTTATTACACGAATGTCATTGCTGTCCAACTTTCTATGATAAAACTTAAAAGTGTATGCCTGATTATATAAAAGTATAGTCTCCAAATACAAGGCGTGGGTGACTTGTGTATCAAAGTGTGTGTGTAAGCAAACGTGTTTTGATTCTGTCATCTTGGTCAGTTCCACAGAACCCTCTCTAGTTACTCATTAATATAAGATAAATCCCAAAGCAGGAAGCCTTTGTCTTGTTGACCTTGCTGACCTCGACAGTGAGGTGATGAATTGTTTTCATTTGTGAACACAGGATATATGGATGCCATTTTTTGGTAAATGTACATTTTGCAGGTTGTTTCACTAATCAAACCTCTTCCCTGTCCCAACACCTCAACTCTGATCTTCTGTGCATCCCCTCTCGATCAGTTGGCCTTGCTTGCATCAGGTAAGCCGAAACAACCTGTTTCCTCCTTTTTCACTACTTTCATGTGGCAGTGTCAGTGCATTGCTATTGGTGGAGTTTAACTAATGCAGTGAGGTCTTTAATATCTCGTTGTATTTGTGCAGTGGCTGGAGACCAGGCCCAACAGACAGGTGTGTCCAGTGTGTAAAGCTGGCATCAGCCGAGACAAAGTTATCCCCTTATATGGGCGGGGAAGCACAGGTCAACAAGACCCCAGGTGGGTACCTTGGTTTAGTATCACAGACTGAATCTAAACTTCATGTATCGTGTAATCACAATACTCCCCAGGATTCAGTAGTGATAATATGTTCAATTTACATTTGGTCATCCCTTCTTTAATACCATTGGTTCAGAGTAATAACTTAGAATTAGACTTTTTTAAATATTTTGTAGATGTATAAAAGGTGCATATCAGTGTGATGATGGCTTTTACAAACTGTGTTTTGTTTTATAGAGAAAGAACACCCCCTCGACCACAAGGTCAAAGGCCTGAGCCAGAAAACCGTGGTGTAAGTACAATGCACAAATGTACTTGCTTGGTAATAACAAAATATCAGATTTCACGAGTTTGAGCCAGATCAAACTTTGTTCCAAACATGTCAGGCAGCTTTATGTCATTTTCAATGCAACGCCAGCTGCATTCATGATGAAACCATTACGCAGGATGATGCATGTGCTGTCGTGTTAACCTGTGCTTTATCCATTAACAAAAGGACATTTCCCAATGGGATCTATTAGATGCTAAGTGCTCAGCACATGCAGAGACATCTCTAGAGAATGATCACAAATTACACTGGCTGTTGCATCACATCTCACTTGCTGTGTGTTTAACTGTACCACACATACTGTGAATACATGGCCAGACAGGGAACCTACACGTGTCTTCATGTTAATGATGAAATGTATGTTTCACAGGGCTTTCAAGGGTTTGGCTTTGGAGACGGGGGTTTCCAAATGTCGTTTGGAATCGGTGCCTTTCCATTTGGTATTTTTGCTACAGCTTTTAACATCAATGATGGAAGACCTCCTCCAGGTATTTATGTTTTGCACACCTCACCGTGACTACTCTGTGTCTTTTGTCAAGAACATATCAAATAAGCTCTCTTAAACAATTTCCCATACAGCGGCCCCTGGGACACCACAGCACACGGACGAACAGTTTCTGTCTCGACTCTTCCTGTTTGTTGCCCTGGTGATTATGTTTTGGCTGCTGATTGCATAAACGCATTGGAAAACCGATATCATGGTTTGTGATTCTGCCTTTATTATATATTTTTTTGGTTCCGTTATTTTTTTGTTTCTCCTTGACACAGAGATATTTGAATAAGGCAGTTTTTTTCCCAAAATAAAGATACTGGTGGTATAACAGCTTTGAAGGTGAACCCCATACTTAACTGTTTGTTTTGTTGTTGTTGTTTTTTGTTTTGTTTTGCTGTTAGTGTATTCAAAGTTCGACTCTGCTTAACAAAATAAGACCACCGGTGCTCTGTACTCATTAACGTCAATCACACTTCCAGTCCTGTGTTTTATGTGGTTATTTCTTTTCAGCCCGTTACCCTACTTGACACCTATAAAATTTTAGGGTAACTTTTATTGAAAATTAATTTAGTGTTCGTTGGCCCTGCTCTTATTGCCGTAGCAGGAAAAGCACAGGTGTCGCTAATTACATTAACGATGGCTTTATGTCCCAGTAAGTCGTGACAGTGGGAGCCATAAATTTCTGTATTATTTACATCTGTGCTTTTGCTACTGTCATGTCAGATGTCTTCCAGTAAAGAGACATATTCATACAGGCTTGTATTTTATTTTTTTTTTAATTGTTGCAAAGAATCCTACTGAGTTGCATGCTGAAAACTAGCATGTGCCTCCTCCTTGTTGTTTCTCTGTTCACTGATGAACTAAGAATATTGTTTATTCTTTTATCCAGCTGTACCCGATCTTAAAAACTGTGCATCTCATCTGCAAAATGTACCAAAATCATACACGTTTTGAGAAATCAAAACAATGCCAGACATGTCCTCTTTATTTTCAATGAGATTGAAAAAAGGTATGTTGATGCATGTTTAAAGGTGAATTTATCAAACAGTGTTCCTCTCCAGATTTTCTTTTGCTGTTTTCTCTCACTGTAATTAAATGTAAAATACTGTAGATTATTGCAGACTGAAAATGAAGTTTGGTTGATTGAACATGAAACCACTTTTCTAAATGTGAATTCACTCTATGGACAGTAAAACTATGTAAATAAAAGATGTTAACCAAAGTATGCCTGTTGTATTACTAAAGTGTGAATGTACTGGGGCCATAAGCTTTACTCATCTAATAAATACGCTAATCAAGACACACCAAACCAGAACGGTGTGGAAAAAGTCATTTGCTCAATACTGAGATGTGTTGAAAAGAAAATTCTTCAATGTCAATAATTCCATATGAAAAAGCGATGCACTTCAAACTCAACCACTCTGTGCTGCAAAAATAGATATTTTGATCATTTTGTGGAAGAGTTTTTAGAAAACAGAATGAAGTAAAAAAGAAAAAGTCAGCTTGGCCTACTCCCGCATTTCTAGTTTTGGCTGTTTCTCTTGAGATTCTGGCTGTGCAACGTTGAACTCTGCCTCATACATAATCTGCTGGATCTTTATCTTCGTCTCACACCTTTTCTGTGGAGGAAGCCGCTTCAGCGCAGGTACAAAGCTCAGCAGGAACAGTTCATCCTCATCCCGTGGCCTGTTGGGAAATGAGGTGCCATTGTCTTTGACCAGCCATTTTGCGGGGGACGGTGCAGTTTGAGAAGAAGACAGAGAAAGAGAATCTTGCATTAGGCGCCGTTTCCGTCCAGTTTTGCTGTTGGGGTTGATCTGTGGGCCTGATGGCATTTTAGCCAGAACAGCCAGCTGTGTGTCTTGGGACATTGAGGGGAGCTGCGTCACAAACGTGACTTGGGGTTTGAGGTCAGGTTCACTCACAGGGACCTTCACGATGGGCTGGGCCGTCTTGGCTGACTCTGACGATGCGTTGTCTCCCTCCACGCTGCCAGATTCGTTGTCAGGATTGTCGTGGTCATCATCATTGTTGCCACAGATATCTGCCACTCCACTTCTGGAGCCAGTGAAGGGTGCAATGAAGTTCATGAGTTGTCTGTATTTCCACCTACTCTGCACGATCTCTCCTTGCTTCTTGCTTTTGATCTCCATTCGGACTTCTTTCAAGTACCTGTCTCTCATGTTCTTCCATTTCCTTTTACACTCCTCAGCTAGAAAAGAAAAACATCAGAGTGTAAGGAGCATGAAACCACATAAAAATCCCCCTTTCTAGCTTTAAATTGTTAAATTAATTAAATGTCAGAAATTACATTCCTGAAGTCCATGGTGACATCCTCAAATTGCTTGTTTTGATGGTCAAAAACCTAAATATATTCAATATTCAAGACAATAAGACGAAGAAAATCTGCTAATCCACACAACAGAAGTTGAAACAAATACGTATGATGTGTTTTACCTTGAAAATGACTTAAATTATCAAATGATAATCATAACAGCCGATTAATTTTCTCTTGACAAATGAATCAACTAATGGCTTCAGCTCTGATGTTGACTACACTGCTCCTTGTCTGTGAACAATACAGTGGCCCCAACAATTATAATAAAACTAAAACATTATAATCTTCCAGAATGCAGAATCTGTGGTTGATCTGTCTCTATTGGCTTGCATTCATAGTATAGGTCGGTGTACTTAATAAAGTGGACAGTATAATGTATGTACAGTATATAATGGTGTATTAATATATAGCAAAAACACGACTTTGTCCAAGTAAAAATGAAAGTAAATCATTAGTATTTAATTCTAAGTGTTTAGAAAGTTATACGATGAAAGGTAAAAGCTTATTCGCGCTAGTTTTGCTTTAAATTGGTCATTTTCACGACTCGCCTGAAGGTCACGGTTAGTTCACGGTCAGCGTTACATGCCGCCCCATCATGGACCATCACTCCGCGCACCTGATGCCATCTCTGTCGGGGGCCCTCCGCCTCCCTGGCTTCGACATGTTTCATCCAACACACCGTGCTGCTCGTGCCGCCGACGCTTCCACGACACTTCGAGAAGCTTTCGGTTTGATGGCGCTCGCGCAGTTAACGAGCGAGACGAGAAAGCACGCGGCTCGGTGAACGCAGCGAGTCCGTGACGCTCAGCGTGTTTCCTCTGCCGCCGTGCCGTGTTGGACACGCGGCTGGCGGCGCAATGGAAGAGCTGGACCGTGCCGTTCTGTGCAGCGCGGCCTACGGCGTGCGAGCCGCGGCTGCTACCGCTAGCACGGTGCGCGCGACTACCCACACCACCGGGATGTACTCGCGCGGATAAATAAAAAAATAACATACAAACCGCCTGCAAGGGACACGTGAACTACCACTATGTCATAGAAACACGTCATGTTTTCTAATTTCTGTTTAGTCGTCCACGTCCAACATCGGCTAAGCAAATAATAACTGGCAGTAAAGTTGTGATAAAACAAAAATAAACAACCAAACACTCACATGGGAGACCCAGTACGATACTGATGTTTTTCCAGGCATTTGCCCGACTTTCTGTGCAGCGGTAATTCGGCAAAGTGACATTGTACAGCTCTGGATAATTAAATACAGACAATATTAACTTATCGTCCATTTTGCCCTACTGTTGTATCTGTGCTGCGCGTACGCGGAAGCGGCAGTCTTCTCCCGCCTTTTCCGCCCAGCTGCTGCCCCAACGCGAGTTATCGCGAGTAGCGGGCTGCCTGCCGCGCTGTATCGCTCTGCCGTTCAAAGGTGGGCATTGAAGTGTTCTGTCACATGGGGGCGCACGACTCAGCGCTGGCCTGCCCTGCTCTGCTGTGGGGTTTACTCATGTTGTGTTACATGTGAGCGGCAGGGGTCATTTCAGCTTTTGGGGGCAACAAACTGAGGTCCCAGCACGAACATCTGGGGGTCCTCGTGATAAGGCTTTTTGTTCTTGAACCTTTTTGATTGCTTTCATGATCCCAGTCTCATCTGAACTGCTTGTAGTTCACTGAGTGATAATGGTCCTAATATAAAAGGCACAAACAGGCTAAAATGGTCTTAATTTTATACTTCTCCTCTGTACACCTGGCTTTTACAGAATCTGTTGTTGCTCATACTGGGGTGTTGAAATGGTTTATACAGACAAAATCATGAGGCTTTGACCCCTAAAGCGATGTAGTAATAGTCGTGTGAAAATTCAACCTGAAGCAAACTTTTGATAATGTAAATATTGGTACTGGCATTTGGGAGGGGCTGTTAGTCTTTGTCTCAAAAGTATCTGTTTATATAGAATATCTATTGAGTGCTTTGTATATTTCAGTTTTCTGTAGCATAAACATACTTTAATCATCATAATCATCATCATCTCAGTAAACTCTGCATAAAGATGCCACAAGATGGAAAATAAAAACACTGAATAATGGTAAGAAATTAGAAATAAAGTACATAGAATGCATAAAATCAAATAAGAGTTTCAGGCCTGTATCAGGAAGTCAGAGCTAGTTAGAGTCTAAAGTGTAAAGTTTTTAGCTTTCTTTTAAAAATGCAAAGGCTGCATCCCTGATTTTTTCTTTTGGCTGACCTCCAGTAAACCAGCAGCAGAAGATTGCAGTGGTCCTGAAGCCAAATTGTGAACAAGGGAGTTAGCAATGTAGCTTGGTCCGAGCCCATTAAGGGCTTTGTGTACAAGGAGGAGGTCTTTAAAATCAATCCTGAATGCTACAGGAAGCCAGTGCAGAGCAGCTAAAACTGGACTAATGTGCTCTCTCCTCCTGGCTCTGGTTAATAACTGAGCTGCAGAGTTTTGAATGAGTCTAGTCTCAGAGTCTTTTTGTTTTTCAGGGGGCCAGTAAATAGTGCATTACAGTAATCAAGTCAGTTTGAAATATATTTTGTTAAATAATAAGGTCATTATGAGTTCAACACCACCTTAGTGAGAAAGCCTGCAGTGTGACACGAGATCCCAGAGCTCATTTTCTCGTGTGAGACAAAAAAGGAGACGGAAACATTAAATCTGTATTTATACAGCTAATGGATATGTAGTTTTCTGCAAACACGAAGCAGTTTTCTTTATTCCTCTCAAGTCCCCAGAGTATCACTATCTGACAAGTGTTTCCTGAGCCTTGAACAATCACTGCGTTTTGCCTGCACAAGCTCACATGCAAGCAAGTCTGGAGCAAACACAGAGAGGGAGGTTGATCCTCTGCATTTCCTGGTCACACAGCTGCAATCTCCGATTCCCCAGGAGGTTTTGGGCCCCGGTCCAACAGCGAACAGAGACACTGAGCTTTTTCACACGTGAATGGTCTGCTGCCATGTGGAGCTCTCTGCTCATTTATCAACAGTCCCATGTTTCCTGTCTGAACTGTGTTGATTTGATTCGTGTTCGTTATCATTCGTGTTCTGAATTGTACTGATCTGCGATTTGAATCCCCATTTAAAATGTCTGAGCCCAACAACCAAAAGGAAATATCAGCCGATGACAATTGTATGGGAATAAGCACCATCAGAACAATTAATCTTCATCATAATCATGTTATATTTTCCAGAAATGACTGTCTTCTTAATGCAGCATGATGTCCTGATAAGGCAGAGAAGCAAATATAATGTCTTTTTCAGCCTCGTCCTCATATTGACATGCTTTTTTGTCACTAGCTGAGCTGATGTTTGATTGACCTCTGTTTCTGGAGAATGACAGAATAAAGTAAATCACAGTTGTCCATTTGCCCCTTATTTGCCACTTCAGCTTGTGTATTTGAAAAGTAGAGGCGGGCCTTGTAAAATCATAGGTGGTGAATGCAGCCATTTCTGCCATTGATAACATTTTCAGGTAAAAATCACTTTAAATTGAAGCTAGTGGTCCAAGCAGCTCCTTAAAAATCTAGAAAAACTCAATCAGCGATGGGGCAGTGGTGGCTTTTCTTTACTTTACCTCATGTACCAAATATTGCTCCTACAACAACAAAATGAACCTTTATCATTCTAATCCCTGGTAATGAATTTTGAACTGTTTGAACCAATGTGGAAGTGGGACAATTCCTTCTATTGAGAACCACAATAACTGCAGATAGCGATCTCACATGCTCCGCAAACTATACATCAACAGTCTGGGTGCTATTAAACCCAAGTGAAAGGGATGGGATGGTGTTTATTGTTATCTGTTTTCAAAAGCCCTTATAAGAGGAGCTTAAGACAGATTGTGGAAATCCATTAATTCTCTGGTTAAGAAAAAAAAAGGTGTATTGCCTTGTATGAAATCACAGGATTTGTTGGGGGGTACGAATTTAACCTGTAATAGCTTCACCTCAGCTGTGCACATTATCAGAGAAGTGAGGCTGAAAGACTGCAGCACACAGATAAGACACATGATGCACGACTGCGAATACAAACCACAGGAAGGGACGCTTTTTTCTGAATTTACTCTTGCCATTTGTGTTTTGAATAATGCATACAAATCTATTAGTGCCACCACACGTCACTGGCAAAATGAGTCATTCATTCATCTGCCACTGCCTAATTACTGTGTGTAATTATTATACATTGTTGTTGTCAGTGCTGCCTCGCATTGTGTCATTTCCTGAACACATCCTCTGATATGCACAAGATCATTTGTTGATAACACCAAATAGGAAGGTGACATTATGAAATAAATTTAAGAGCTAATCCTCAAATTCAGCATACACAAGGCTCTGGCCACACCAAAAACGTTCATCTTTAAATCCAGGTTTCTAATACCAAGCAATCCCCTTTTCTCTAAAACCTCAACAATAAGGATCTTAGGAGCTCTCCACTTCTCATTTTATGCAGTGAAATCTGATTTCTTTTAGAGAAAGGAATGAAGCAAGATTAACTGAATCTGCCGTCCTCCCTAACCTCTTCACAAAACTGGCCAGATTAGCTAGGAATTAAGTTTCAACCGTTTTATGTGTCTGGTCCATAGGGGGGATTATGGTTTTACTATTTTTTTTGCCTCCCAATTTCACTATAAGGGCCTGACATGCTGTTGTAGAGAGAGAAGCAGAAGAGCAGCTGAGCCTGAACTATCGAAAAGTGTTGCGTGTCAATTTCCCGTTATAATCACTGCTTGTGTTTAACTGGAATTTCTTTGGCGTTGGATGGACTGATCGGGATGGAGAGACAAAAGTTTCCTTTCACTATTGAGAACATACTGAGCAAATATCCAAACAGTAATGGAGATGGACGCTCATGTGGAACAAGTGGTGCTGGAGTGAAAGAGAGGGCAGTGAGTCCTGCCGGAGGCCAGACAGAGACTGTTCATCATGCCTGTTTGTGCTGCTGCTACTGTTCCCACTGTGGAGACATATTCCAGACTGATTTCATCCATGAAGGTAAGACCAAACCCATGCTCTTTATGAGAAGAGTCGCCTCTGCTGCTGCATGTTTTAAACAGGTTTTGGCTTCAGTAACACTTTGCTCACTGACCTAAAATCAGATTTCTTCCCTGCAGCGTGTCAGTACGGATGGCCCCCCGCGATGCTCACAGAGCCATGCAGGCTGGGGGATGCTCGCAGAGAGGAGCAAACACCCGGTCAAGTGCAGAGGCGAACCAGGCGTCACCGCACTATTTTCACAGAGGAGCAGCTGGACGCACTGGAGGAGCTGTTCCTCCAGAACCAGTATCCAGATGTGAACATGAGGGAGAAACTAGCACAGCGCACTCACTTAAGAGAGGAAAGAGTAGAGGTAAGACTGTGTTGTCACGTTCTGCCTTTCAACAAATAATTGTGCTGTCCTTTCACAATGATGCAGCGTTAGATCAGTTTCAAACTGCTTTAGCTGAGTGAGTATTATAAGAGCTACAGGCAGATGGAGAAACACTTGGCCATGATTAAAGATGTGTGCAAGTTTAGATAGTCACTTTGATATGATAGCACTGGGTTTCACCTGAGTTAGAGTCAATATGTGGTGTTTTAATTACGTGCATGTGCTGATTATGATGTCTTATACTGTTCTGTTTGTTTAAATGTGAACTCACAAGTTGACTAATAATATCAGTACAGTGTGTTCTGAAACAATAAACTAAATAAAATGACCTTTTTTTGGCCATAGGTTTGGTTTAAAAACCGAAGAGCAAAGTGGAGGCGTCAGAAAAGACTATCATTTGGTGTGGGGAACACAGAAAACTAAAGTTGTTTTTTATATATGGACCACAGCATTGAAAGAAAGGATGTTTGTTTGTGTGTGTGTGTGTGTGTGTGTGTGTGTGTGCTTGAATTACATAAACACAAGGGATTTTTCTTGCTATTGTTATCAAATATAAAACACAGACAAACCGTTTGCATCAGTCAAATCATGTTCCTGTGGACAGTTTTGTGGCTTATTAAATCTGATTGATTGAGTGCATGAGAGATGGACTTGCTTAACGTACATGCTCATACTGATCCCTGTAACTTTAACATTGGATCTGCAAATGAATTGTTAGAATTTGCACTGGTTGTGAAAGAAGTGTCCTTGAGAATAAATAAAGTTTGTTTTTTTGGGAGGAGAGATGGAGGAACTTCATTTTTTATGCATGCCATAACACATCACATCCATTTGGAGCATCATACTAATTTACAAGCTGACATGCAGTGAACATATCTAATGAAATCAAAATACTTCAAGTTATTTAAAAATATAAATCTTATTTGTTTAAATGCTATAGATTCTGAATAGCTTTTGTAAAAAAGTTTTCATTATAATCACAGATTCTTTTACAAAGGATAATGTCAGTAAATGCATTCTCAGGTGAGTAGAACATAGAGACTTTCTATAAACATATTTGGATTATACTTTTTACTTTTATCTTTATTTTTTTATTTATCTTCAGGTTGCAGTAAAAGTTAACTCGTCTTTAATTTGTTCTTCATACATACTTACACGGATTATTATTATTGATGATAATGATTCAAACTTTTTTTTTCTCTCTCTCTATCTACTTTATACTGGAAATTTCCTGAGAGGCGGTCAACTTCCTGTGACGTAATGATTCTGCCAGTACGTACTACGTTGTTTGTACGCCGTGCTAAAGTTAGCTTACGGTATCTAGTAAGCTAGCGAACTTGTTACAGTTAGTGACGTTCACTTCGTCTTAAATGTGTAGTCATATACTCAGTGCTTGAAATACTAAATCGGTGTCAAGAACAGAAGCCGCCTTTGGTTTCGATTCAGTCGGTGTTTATCGTAGAAGGAGCGCCGTTAGCCTTCAGACGTTAACCTGAGAGGCTAATAGGGTCCACAATGGAGGGCAGCGCCAGCGTGAGGAAATCGCTCTCCGGGACTCTCGTCCCTGCAGCGGTCACAACAGTTGCTCTCCTGAAACAACCCGAGGAGGTGGAGAAGGGGAAGCTGAAGAGGAAGGTCCTCGATGAAGAGGAGTACATTGAGGTAAGTGTTAGCTTAGCTAAACGGCTGTCAGTAAGTTGGTCATCAGACAACATAACAGCATCATTGTGTTACGTCGGTTAATTTTAACTGTATAATGTGGTAATCGTTTAACTATTGTAACAAAGATTACTTTTGGTGTTGAGATCTGTGTGTTTTACTATTAGGGATTAAGAGATTTAGTTATACGGGAATTCTAAAGTGCCATTAGCTTGTGAAGAAGTGACGTTTCAGAGGTACCCCGCCTCCTGTTTATATTAGCAGGGATACAGTGGAAGTGCAGGACTCACATCACAGAGACTAGACCACATTCAGTCAATAGACTAGATGAGGTCAAGGTTAGGAAGGAAAGAAGTTATTCACAAGAACAATATGCAGATTAAGCAGTAAGCAAAGAAACAGATTAAGTGAATATACCAGACCAGGTGAAAGCGAGACTTGCCTGAGAGATGCGTGTTTGTTATGTAATTATTTGTAGTCGTCGATGTATAACCACAAAGAACATGTCATCATCTTCCCTTACACAAACTCACATGTACCTACCTGTCAACAGAGTTTAGAGAAGATCATCCAGAGGGACTTCTTTCCTGATGTGACAAAAATGCAAGCACAGAAGGACTATCTTGAAGCAGAGGAAAATGGTGACCTAGAGAGAATGAGAGAGATATCCATCCGATACGGGTCATCTTTGACCAAATCTACACCGCGGTCTTCTGCACCCTGTGAGTAATACGAGGAGTGAAGCTGTACAATTGCTTCTGTATGTCAGTAATGTGACAATACACCATGAGAGATACAAACTGCTTTCACCAGATATGTAGTCTGACGATACACCTGTTTTTCCTTCATTCTTTTTGGACCTAAGATGTGACGCCAGCTAGCTTTGAGACACCAGTGGGCCACACAGGGTCTCCGTCCTCAACTCATGGGGGTAAAGGTTTAGATGGTGGTAAGTAAACATAATGTTCTGAGCTTTATTTGTACGAATATATGAATTCTAAGTTCTATCTTCCTCTATAAAATTGCTAAAATCCCTTTTAAAACCAACTTCCATAAATCATGTTTGGCACTAATAACTCTGACTGATGGACTTCCAAATGGTTAACAGTAGTTTTACCCCATGTCTATCGATGTTGTGTTCATAGAGAGCAAGGATTATGACAAAGAAGAGAAAGAGCTGCCCTGTTTGGATCGTTTCCTTGCTAAAAATACCAGTGAGGATAATGCATCATTTGAGCACATAATGGATCTGGCAAAAGACAAGGAGAAGCTGAAGCATTCCTGGTTATACGAGGCGGAGGCTGAATTCAAGCAGGTACGTATGTACAGAGCTAAAAGTTGAAATATATTATTAAAATATTGGTGCGGCCCTTTACAATATATTAAATATTTCTTGATACTTCTGGTAATTTGCAGCGACACGAGGAGAACCTCGCCTTACCATCAGTCGAGAAAGCAGCACTTGAATGTGTCAAAGCTGGACTTGAGACATGGGAGTACAAAGCAAAGAATGCCTTGATGTATTATCCAGAGGGTAAGAAGATCAAACTTGGATTGACATAAATCCCTATTGAAGGCATGGAGTTGATCAGGCTGTGAGAGTAAATGTGGATTTCATGTGTTTTCACATTCTAATTATTTTTTAAAACAGGTGTTAAAGATGATGATGCTTTATTTAAGAAGCCACGGGAAGTCGTGCACAAGAACACACGCTTTACTCGAGACCCGTTCAGCAAAGCTCTGAACAAAAGCCAGATTCAGCAGGCTGCAGCCCTCAATGCACAGGTAAATTTTAGGGAAATGGTCAATGAAAACCAGACATACATGCCCCATCCTTGTGAATGAATTGTCTCTGCGTGGCATTCTATTCTTCAGCTGAATAAAATGTTAATTCATGAATGAAATGGCTGATGTATCATGTTTTCTGTCCAGTTCAAACAGGGTAAAGTAGGCCCCGATGGGAAAGAGCTCATCCCACATGAATCTCCGACAGTGAATGGATATGGTTTTGAAACAATGCCTTCCCCTGCACCTGGTGAGTGGGTCTGGGGGTCATAATGTCTGTCCTGAGACAAAGACAAATGAAACTAAATGTTGCCTTTAAAGACATTTGGAGTCATTTCTGAAGGCTGTTTCTGTCCCCACAGGTGTGGCTGAGTCACCTCTGATGACCTGGGGTGAGATCGAGAGCACCCCGTTTCGTCTGGATGGATCAGACACCCCATATGTTGAGAGGAATCATGGCCCATCATTTAAGGCACTGAACCTTTAGTCTTAGCTTAACTCTTAAAGATTTGTTAAAATGTTGACATTTGATACTAACTACAATTATTTGTTAAAGATTCCAGAACCAGGAAGACGAGAGAGGCTGGGTTTAAAGATGGCCAATGAAGCTGCCGCTAAGAACCGTGCAAAGAAACAGGAAGCATTGCGAAAGGTCACAGAGAACCTTGCAAGGTAAAGACATTTGACTGTCGGCACTCTTGATTAGATCTGCTTCTACAAGTAACAACAGACTGCATCTGTCTACTGTTGTCTTTGAAAGGGAAAGTTGAGCTTGAATTCTAAATAGTTTCAGTTTTGAAGGATTTGCCACTATTCTAAACTAACCGACCACGTCAACCTTTGTGTTGCAGTCTTACACCTAAAGGCCTGAGCCCGGCCCTCACACCTGCACTGCAGAGGCTTGTAAATCGGACATCTAGCAAATACACGGACAAAGCGCTACGAGCAAGTTACACCCCGTCGCCGTCACATACAGTCGCTGGCTGCAAGTCTCCCTTCGGCCCATCCACTCCCGCAGGAACGCCAACACCAAACAAAGCCAAGACGCCGAGCTCTCAGGACCTTACATCACTCACAGACAATCTGCTGCAACTTCCCAAGAGACGGAAAGCCTCAGACTTTTTCTAGAGCAGCTGTTCTCTGCTGAGATTGTACAAAACAGACTTGTTATAATGCAGAGGACTCATTTATAAACTCTCCAGAACACCGTTTTCTCACATTTAAGAGCACATCTTTCAGCTGGATGACTGGGAAAAGAAATGTTAACATTTTTATGGATTTATTTGTTAGAATTTTTTTGCACAAATGGTTTAATGGAGATCCCTGTGAGATACATATTAGTTCCAAATTCTATGTAATCACTTGTTTATCATATTTGTTTTATAATTTGTTTTATCCCAAATGCAGGGTTTCATACATTTTCATACAGCCACCTACCCAGCAGCAGATGGTTAATCCAACAGTTATCACCCAGCTCCTCCATACGTGCTGCTGTGACATTTCAGTGTTTGTCCCTGCATCACAGAAATGACTTAAAATGACATGTTTTCTTACCTCACAACAGGTTTCGTCAGTTTCAGTCCGTTGCTGTTAAAAGTGGAGAAAAGATTCAGGGCTTCAGTTAGACAGCTCAATGACATGTCAGTGTAAACAACGAATGTTTCTTTTTGCTTTTTATCTTCTTAATTTAAAGTTGAAACATTTTTAAAGCATCGTAAAACACTCTACAATCTTCTTCTTAAAACCTGTAATGAAATTGGAAACGTGTGGTTACAAATTGTCTGCAAAAGAACATAAAACCACGCATCACCACATGACATCCGCGTCAGTATTTCTGTTCTACCTCCTACTGGTTGTAGAACATTAATATCTTTTACACCTCTCATGTTTTTTTTTGAGCAAGCTTTAAATGTACAGGCCTAGTCATACTGCGCTGTGTTTAAAAAAGAAATAGCCAGAAATACACCAACGTGCCCTCTGTCTGGTTTTTGGAGCGTTAGAGGTTACAAGGTCCCCTAAGGCCAGATTTATTAGGAAATTGGTTTTCCTTTTGTGTGTGGAAATCAGCACACGCACTGCAGCTTGATTTGAAACTTTTCAGAGGAGTCATAGTGTTTTCATAAGCAGGCGTGTCGACGGGTCCACTGACATCACATCTTAGTACACTGAATGTTTAACATGGACAGGATTCTTGGAAGAAAATGTTTGTTTTGGGTCCTGTCACAAAAGTCGTTCAAATGTTTGTATTTTCTTACGTCTGTCTTAAAACAATACACGTGTCCATCTGTATGTGACTTCCACTGTGCATCAGTGATGAAATGTAACTGAGCGCATTTAGTTAAGTACAAATTTGAGGTACATATACTTAGTATTTCCATTTTCTGCACCTTTATTCATTCCACTACATCTCACAGGGAAATATACTTTTACTCCACATTTGTATGGCAGCTTTAGTTACGAGTTACTTTTCAGATCAGTTGTTCATACCTATCCTGTACAATGAAAACCATCTATCTCCAAATTTGGTGATATGGAATGCCAGAGGCATTATGTTTTCCAGTCCGTCTGTCCAGTAAAACACTGACAGGAAGCAATTTTTCAGCAGAATGAGTGCTTTACTCATGTGATACTGGAAGTGCTGATAAGATGAACTGTGAGTGTGGTTCTGAATGCAGGGCTTTTCAATGGACTTGAGTATTTTCACAGTTTTGTGTTGCTACTTTTTCTTAAGGGATCTGAATACTTTTTCCACCATTGCTGTACTTTGTCTGAAAACTGGTGTTAAGACATCAGGACATCATTTCCCAATGCTAACAAAAATAAGCCATTGAAGTCCTAGAGCAGGCACTCATCATGGTGATAATTGCAGCCTTGGCGTTTGACCCCTGAGCTATCTCACAAGGTCACGTAGGTCAGACTGTCCCAGGAAGGGAAGGGAAGTCATAAGATAGGGTCAATTATTATATAACATTCATGGTAGAAATGCATATTTATTCGTTTTCAATACAAAGGTTCATCGAGGACATTGAAAAAGGCACTGCTTCGGTGAATAACTTGCTTTCTGAGTAAGTCTCATCTGAACTGCTGTGATGGATGATACGGGTTCACGTAAAGTTGAGGTAACATATGTTATGTTGTAACGTCTAATTAGTTTTTTTTTTGTTTGTTTGTTTGTTTGTTTTTTCTCAAATTAGTGCAATTAGTCTTCATCAAGGTCCTCTTCGTGCGGTTTGGACGTAGCGGAAAACACACCGACCTGTGTGCCGCCAACTCTCGTGATGCTGTGATAAACTGCGCCAGTCATCAGCGCCGCCCGCGCGGCGGTGTCATCCGCTCAGTGTAACCAGCGATAAAAATTTGGGTTGGAATCATCAAATTATAATCTCAACGGGTACACACACGCACACACACACGCGTTGGTTATCGTGTGTCACACTGGTGTAATCTCCTAAACTCCGCCCCGGCAGCTCCTCCAGCTGATAGCCTGTGTTCCATGTTTGGGATTGTTGTGATGGGAGGCCGCAGCCATCTTGGATCTGCGCCGCTCCACACCGAGCAGAGGACGGAGCGACGTTAACGGCTTGCTAACGTTAGCTGCTCGGTCACACTAACCGCATTTCGTATCGCTGTGTGGTGCGACTATGATTCATGTACGTCTTTTTTCGTCGCCAGCCGTCGCGTTGACTGCATAAAAATGGGTAGAAAGTGTGTTAAGCGTTTAACGTAATAAGTCCGGAGAGGGCGGCGGCGGCGGTGCAGATCCTCCGTATATTTTTAAAACATTTCTGAATAGAGGAGTTACTATGAATGGAGGATAAATGTTGCCAAAGGCTGACAGCAGCAGTTTCGTCCTCTTCTCTCTTCTCTTCGTCCTCACGTTAACGGACCCACCACGGACAGGTAAATATTTCTAACTTGTTTTTGCTTTGCACTCATTCCCGTGGGCTCGCCTCTGAAGCGGGAGCGACGGGGATTACAGCTGGAGGCAGAAAGCGGCAGGTCAGGCGGAAAGGCCTGCAGGAGGAACCAGGGACTCCGGTGGTTGTTTAACCGCTGCTGAGCTGCAGCCGGACAGTGTGGAGGACCGCCTCCCTGTCGGCACTGTAGCAGGGGTTTTTTTTGTTGTTTTTTTTTAATAAAGTAGGCGAACTAAAAAAACCCCTCGGCGGTCATTAAGCGACTGAGACTTTAGGATTTCTACAGTCCACACAGTCACAATGTTTTCAGTCAAACTCACTCGGCTAACGCTGTTTGCTTTTCCCAAATAGCTTGAGGACCGCTGCCTCGAAATGAGCTCACGTTAGTTTTGACACTCACTGATACAGCTGTGTTAGGAAATGACACTGAGATTTATCCAGCCTCTTATTACAAAACATGGGTATCTTAACGCGTCTAATTAAAAAGGCGTGCAAACAATTGCAGCTATGTGTGTCGGTTTGTGTCCTGCTTCTCCGTGAAGATGTAATTTGAAATGCATGTCAGCGGCTGATGCTCCTGCATCTGTGAAGCTGCCTCTCAGCTGCTCATCCTGTAGCTGCACAGTGAAACACATCAGTGACCAGATGCACAACACACTGATATCTTTGCCGTGACACTGTCCTAAAGATGCTTTGGACACAGTTACGTGACTTCTGCGTTGATAAATCGAGATGAAATTTGATTGATAATCGTTTGTCATAAATGCAACGCATACTGCAGACAATTCATGACTTATTAGAAACCCATAAAACCCCTTATTAATAAATGCATAGTGTGCATGTTTGTTTAAAATAGCACTGTAACTGGCACACTAAAGTCCTCTTCAGGTAGTCATGTTTGTCACAGAAAACTGTGTTTATGAACCAACCAGGGAAGTGGTTTTACCCCCATTTGTCTCAATTGAAAGCCTGTACTCGTGCTTTGAATGCAAACACTTACCTTTAAGCAGCAAGAAGACAAATACATCCTGTGATCCTGACAGTTGTGTGGATTGGAGTTCAAGCCATGAGTAAACACAGTATTGTTTGGCTTAATCCAAGGGAGTAACCTTCTGCCCAGAAAATGCAATACACACAAAAATGCATGCACCATTTTGTTCAATTGTGCCGTGGGTTGGTTCTTGGGCAAATATTGCGTTCATATTAAGGGCCTCTTTGTGGCTCATTTGCTCTCAACTATGGAGTGTAATCGACTGTACTTATTTATATTTTCAAAGTTGAATTCATCATTTAGTCTGTGTTAAAGAGTGAACCCCTTTGTTTATAAAGTTTGAGTGAGTAATCTGAAAAGTGAACATCATCCGTAGTTAAGCCCTGTTAGAAATGCTTTGAATAGGGTGTTTCCTGTTTTGTTTTTTCTCAGCCACTGCTAGTTGTTTTGGGGAACACTGTGGCCTTCGTGCCCAGGCTTCTACCTGTTTAATCGCGTTTTGCACAGGCTGTGTCACTGAGGGTGTGTTTTGGTAGAGCATGCTGCAGCACATCAAGTTCAGGCTTCCCAAAGCTTGATGCCCACATGACTTGGGCATTCATCTTAAGAATAAGCCAGTTTGCTGGAACTTAATTCACTTACAAACGTTTGAGCGGTTGTGAGCAGGAAACACTTTCCTGTTGCACAAGTAGATTGGTCTATCTGAACAGCTTCTCTCAGAATTTTATAGTTTTAGTACCTTTCTGATTCGCAAAGGTACACACATAATAGTAAGATTACTTCAGACTTTCTCTAAATCTTTAGGAGTCATTTATTTAGTATTTATGTCACCCACTAATCTGCACTTAAGCTTGATAAATTTCACACTTTAATAATTGGCTTACCTGATTTGCATACATCTCCACAGCAAGTTGTTGCAAGCAAGATAAGTGTCTCATAAAGGTTAAGATTTTATTCAGCTGTGCACATGTCACATTTCTAAATGGCTCTTTGGTAAAAGCCCTCAGTTTTGCATAACGAGGTCTGGATTTTTGCCACTGTGTCAGGCAACATTAAGGGAGAATGACAAATGTTTGATGTGTTTTTAATTCAGAATATGATCAGGATGATTTATTTTTAAGTTTCACGTGCAAATAATGTGTCTCAGGTTGTTCATACAGGTATGTTTTGCATTACTCAGCATAATATTTCAAAAGTACGTGACAAATGTGAAACCACAGCTGGATCGTACACACATGACAGCGCAGCGTGATGGCTTGGTGGTCAGCGCATGTGCTTCCGGTCATACAGACGCATGCATGTCAGGTGGATTGTAGACCTCAAACTAGGTGTAAACACCATCATAAATACGTTATCCAGCTGATTATCGTGGCTATTTGGCCGCTGTGTTTCTCAATGTTGAATGTGAGACTGTACAGTAGGTATGGGTCATGTACAGGCCACAGATCCTGCGTCAGAACAAGCTGTTTCAGTGCAGGCTCTGAGTAATTGTGAAGAACCAGGGAGTGTTTGCAAGGTCCGGTTGGGCTTTTACGCTGAGAGTGAAATCTTGTGTTGCGTTATATGACCATCGGCTTGAGCAACCAGAACACAGAGCTTTGTTTATTGTCCATGGGGCTGTGCAAGCCGCCTGTGTTACGCTGGCAGCTGCTTTATCACTATTTGTTCTGCACAAAAAGTTGGCTTTAGTTTAACTTTTGACAAACATCATCCATCAGTGCTCAGTCACATGTTTTTGTTCACCTAATACCCCACTGATGAGAGTGCAGTGGCAGTTAACTGTGAACTTATAGTGACCCAAATGGAGAATACTTGAAGTACAGCCAAAAAATTCTTACAGTGATGTACTTAAACAATTTTAAACAATTTTAATCCTTAAGTGTGTTATTTGGGAGAAGTAATCCACCAATAATAAAAGTGGTGATTGTAAAAAAAAATAGTTATAATAATAATCATTCTTCCGAGCAGAGTATTTTAAGAGTAATGTTTTGTCATCTTTATCGACCTATCAGCAATCAGAAGTTACAAAAACACACACTGATTACTTCCTGCCTCGGAAGTCGACGAAACAGGCCTGACCTTCCAGGTATTGTGGCTCCAGAAGAAGACTTTTTCACCTTCACGTGTGAAATGTTTTGCAGCATCTTGCTCATGCTGCTGTCAGCTATTGTCGAGCAGTTGAAATTGTCAGGTAAAATCAGGCCAGGGAGAGTTCATTCAGACTGACAATACATTTGAAAGCCGCAAATCTTGTACCTGATATCCCACAAACCACCTGCAGATAGGATATGCCTGTTTCATGCTCTAGCTTAGTCGTCGAGTCAGATTTATTTATATAGCCCAGGGGTGGGGAATGTCCCCGTATGTGGCTGCGGTGCTGTTTGATCCAAACCCGTGAGTGCTGGCAGACTAACACGTCTTTCCAGGCGGTCCCTGAACAGAACACGCACATAACGCTTATGAATCATCAATGATATGCATCATGGCGACTGTCAGGAAAAGAAAAGTACATGCAGAGTTCAAGCTTTCCAAGTGAACTGGACAAACTGTTAAGTATTGACGTTGTCTTATTGGTGCTAAGAAGAACTGAAAGTGTTAAAACAGGAAAGGAGGCCCATGTTCATTCCTACCCCCCCAAAACATGGCTTTTTTTGTTTGTTTGTTTTGTATAAATACGTGTAGGCCACCCATCTCTATCAGCTTGTTTTTTGATGGAAGTTGACCTGGAGTTCTTTCATCCACACAGCAAAGAGAAAATATATTGCTTTTCAGCGTGAGATGGCATAAAGGAAAGAGAAATGAATGCCCGTACCCACTCACTGCTTTCAACAGTGAGCCTCAGTGTTGATGTGAATCATCGGTGGCTGAAGATGATGCAGTGCGTGCACAAGGCCAGTTCACTGTGCCGTTATACTTCAGCGGGACTCAGTTGGGCCAGTCTCATATTCTTTATTGTATTTTCCTGTTGGTTATGTAAGAGATGCAGAGGCTCCACTTCTCTCAGGAATTGTTCACTCATTTGTCGACTTGACATCACAAAATCCAAAGCTTGTGAGAGAAATAGCCTCAGTAAGAGATGGTTTTTATCCTGCTTGTCCCCTGGCATTTCACAAAGGGAAGACTCCTCATTCTTCACAATCCATCGCAAAAACTCAGAACCGCTCCATCAGTCATTAATGCAGAGATTCCCAGATGGATGCATTACTCTGTACACAGCAGTAAGACACAGTATGTGTGCATGCGTGTCAGGCACGTGCATCGGGCATGTTGTAGTTAATTATGAGCCATTAGTGGTCTTCTTGTAGCTTGTCTCAAAACAGAAACCTAATTATTAACCTCCTTATCAAGTGTGTGCAGTGAAATATCTCTCTGATGAAACCCAGGGAGGCAAAGATGAGCTTTCAGGCAGCTGTTCACCACAGCTCATTCAGACAGTCCATCCCAATCACCAGGAAGTTCAGATAATGACGAAGGAAGTGCACTTCAACTCAAGACTTTTTTTAAAAGCTGGAGATGGCCTAGCTGTGCCAACAACATGTAACAGTTGATATCCAAAAGAAGTAGGCTAGTGGTATCCGGCAGCAGTTATCAAAAAATTCACAGGAAGAATGAACACTGATCCGTGCAAGCAGCAAGCCTTTAGTCAAAACCTCAGGCACCAGAAAGCACAAACCAGGCATGTATTTTCTCATCCTGAGCACAGGCAGATGTGGTCTTAAAGAGTCTTAAAGAGTTTTAAATCAACACTCAACCAGCTGGATTTGCGTTTTGGATTTGTTGCTCACCTGGCGGCCGTAAGCTATAAACATATTTTAACCTAGTCTATTCACAAACAGTTGTCATGTATAAATAGACACCAGTCCTCTCTAATGTATTAGGGATGCTATATGTGGTTTCGAATGTTATCCATCAGTTCGACTCATACATATTCAGGCTTGATGGGAGTGATAATAATGCATTCAGTCCCTGGAGTCTGAGACAGGTCTGTAATGCGTCTCAATCCACTTAGCATTAACTAAGACGAGGTGACGTCGGCTGTGTTTGGAGGCTCTTAAAACACCTTTTGGCAGAGCGAAGTCAATCTGCATTTAGGTCAGCCAAACCTTATTTAAGTGTTCTCCTCATTTATAGTTAACAATAGCAAAGACTCAGTGTAGCTTCCTTCCTGGTTAGCTTCCAAGCAAACCACAGTTCTGCTGGAGCTTCACACTCTGGTTAAACACAGTCCAATGGGGAAGTGTTTTAGGCCTCCAACAAGCTCACAGCTTGACTAGACTGGTCTGTATTATACAGAAGTGGAAGCAGGATTGCAAGCATGTTTTTAAACATATTTTATTGCCCATGTTTCACTTGGCTGCAGCAGGGCTGTACAATAAGCAGGATGTTATGCAAAATGCAGTGAGTAGGATTTGATAAAGCAAGGTGTGTGACCTTTGTCGCAGCAGAACATAAAAAGGTTACATCTGGTGTAATGTGAGATTCCTGGTTCAGAAAATATGATTTATCATGTTTTTTGAAGGTCTGAACAATTGTCCAGTTGGATTGTCTTTAAGCTGCCGTTGAGGGGTTCGTTTCTGAAAACAGAGCTATCGGTGAGGCTGCGCTGCGATCGTAAATAATGGGAAAACTTAATTACATCTGGTTTGAAAAAGTGTCCCCAGTGGGCTTCTGGGTTTTTTATTTCCAGCAAATTTGTATAGCAGTTAAAGCTGTAATAGAAATAAAGACCATTTTTAATCACTGTATTAAAGCCCAGTGTAGGTTGTGGACACACTCATCAAAACTGAAAGTCTGGTCTGTGTGGGCTAATGTCACATGGGGCGGTTGTTACACACATGACGAAACAGTCATTTGAAATATCTTTGAGCTTTTTTCCAAGTAAAAATAGTGTTGCCGTATTTGTCAGGTGAGTGGGTGGTCCACCTCCATTGTAGGTCAACATGAACACCTGTATCCGAGAACAGATGGTGTGATGTGCCCACTACTGGGCAAGCAACTGGGGAAATCACTCAGAACTGTTGACAGTATACAATAAATAGATTTCCTTACAGACGAGACAATAAGCAGCACAGACAGGATGGATACTATTCTTTTTTTTTAGCACAAGTGCAATTTAGAAATTCCTAAAAGACATCAGGATAGTCACTCTATTGTTTCTATTTGTTTCAGGTCCGCGGCTAGCTCTGGCAAGATTATTGTCAGGTAAGCAAGCAGTATATCTTTTAGTGCAGCGGCTGTCTGATCTTTTTGCTAGGATGTATCAGCAGCTCCTGCGGATATTATTCAGATGGTAATGAGCTGCCACCCATTCAAAACTGTTAAGCCTGAAAACACCTGAGATTGCTTGAATATCTTAAAGGTTCTGTTTAATTGCGTTTGGCTTGTCGAAAGCAATCCACCATCTGAGCAGATATGTTTCATTGGCCACAAATCACTTTAGATTAGATAATGTGATCCATGATAGTAATTAATGTATTATGATAAACAGTGTTGATTGTAGCCAACAATAAATGATGTAACGATACAAAGCAAAGGTATAACTAACTATTGCTTTCTACTAGCCAAGAGCAATGCAGGGCAGAGGGCAGCCAGCTAGTTCACTGTAACCAAAGCTAAGCTGGGGTTGGCTGGCGGGCTGTGGCTTGGCTGCGTGGTGTGGGTCTGGCTTTGGTTGCTTTGGTTGGCATTGACTAATGGAGTGATTTGCAAATGGCAAGCTAGTTGGTATCATGGCACAGTACACACAGTATTCTGAGTATGATTGTAATGTATTTTCCAGCACTCAGTGTTTGTTTCAGGGTTGAGTCTCCTGTCTGATGTGTCACTGTTTTGGCTGATAACAAGATGCTGACTGCAGTTCGCTTAACAGATGTTAATTGCAAGGTTTTTTGGAAAGTTACATATAGAAAATTTAATGTCTTTACTTGAAAGGTACTTTAAAATTGAAGAAGAGTCACCCCCTAATCTTGTAAACGATAATTTGTTTCTAAGTAGCTAATATAGTTTATGTTTTAATCTCATAAAAACAAGAGCATGGCAGGCTGTTGAACTTTCCCTCTCGTGATCAATATCGTTGTTTGGACCCGTTTGTGTCTGCTCAGAACTTTGATCACATGAGGAAGGCAGGCAGTACACAGGGAGCTCTGACGCACAGACGTCTTTTATGTTAATCACATGCGGTGTGGAGGCTCACTGAACACAGGCTGTGCTGCTGAAGGATATTAACAGATAAAAAGCCTGTAAACATTATTGAGCACAGTGTATGTCAAAGGCTACTCTTGCTTTAAGGCATGCCTGCAAAAGTCCCGTTCTGTTTTCAGTGGTCGGATTTGTCTCTGAACTAATCTAAACATATTCAGTTGCCTGCTGCTGTGGATTCTC
The DNA here is from genome assembly GCF_039877785.1 of Chaetodon trifascialis. NCBI lineage: Eukaryota > Metazoa > Chordata > Actinopteri > Chaetodontiformes > Chaetodontidae > Chaetodon > Chaetodon trifascialis. The sequence continues at coordinate 10,872,606 of NC_092075.1, forward strand.
GTTTTTTTTTCCCGGGATTTCCTTTCTAAGTTTGTCATTCTTTGCTGTCTCGGGTTTGAAAAGCATGTATATATTTTAGTATTGCGTCCAGTATTTGCTGAAGAAGTTTAGTGCTCTTCTTATTTGACTGTGATTTCTTCAGTTTGCACCCAGTTGCAGCATATTACATTAAAAATCTGTTTATGTGTTCCATAACCCCAAATCTTCACTCCATCACCACCTAGGATCACTTATTTTATCCACTGCCACGAAAGCTCACACGGCCCCATTCAGTCCCCTGCTGGACTTAAAATGGTTTTCTCTTGTTTGGACGAGGCCTTAGTCACGTGCAGGTTTGACCACACGGACTCTCTTGTTGTGTTTCAGAGCAGCGCTGCAGCCCCGGGCAGTTTGCCTGCCGCAGTGGGAAGATGCAGTGTATCCCAATGTCCTGGCAGTGCGACGGCTGGACAGCATGCGAGGACAAGAGTGACGAGATGGACTGTCCCCGTGAGTATAGCTCACTTACACAAGCCCTTTTACACCCACTCTGTTACCTAACACCCATAACACGATTGATTTCTGGAAGGAATATCGACGCCCGGGACCTTTTCACACTTGGATGATCACAGCTGGGCAGTCCTGAATGCAGGTGTGAGTGCAACCAGAGCGCGTTCAGACGCACTGGGACCTAATCAAGAAGTATTCACAGATGTTAAGCGAAGCACGTTGACAACATATGCAGCAGTGGCCTGGAGAAATAACAAATACACTGCTGACTGAAGTGTGTCTAGCAGGGTAATTACTGCATTTTTTACCAGGAAAATCTGTTGAACTCTGACATTTTTAGATCTCTCTGGTCATCATCTCCAGTGAAAACGTTAGATGTGAAAATATGCTGGCTCTACATGCTGTTTTCCCCGTTGCTTCTCTGATGTCCGCCCACCCTCTGGCTCCTCTCCCGATATTTTTGCATCTAACTCAGTGAATTATTGGTTTATTTCGACTAAACCAGAGTTAGTGGTGATTGTTGGAACTGTGAAGGATGAACCAAGAAGGTTTTGCTGAGTTTTATTTTGTTTCCGTCAAGTTTGAATGAAGTGTGTTTTATGATGATAAAATTACTGTTTCTGTAAATGGAGTCTGGTGGCTTTGGTGGGAGCGATATAGCGGCTGTTTGAGGTTAAACAAAAAGGACTTCAACAAAAAAGAGTCTGTCTCTGTAGGGAACCTTTCCATGATGTCTTCAGACACTTGGAATAACAGTCTGGGCCTGTCAGTGGCAACAACAAACACTTTTGGTGGACCTACATTGATGGTACACAAATGCCCAGAGGGAGAACATTGCAGCCCATTTCATGGCTGCAGCACTCTCCCTCAATGATGGACCAGTTTCAAAAATTGTTGTCCCCATTTGTCATTTGCACACAAACACATGGGAAAAGAGGGTCCATAAACACGGATCATTTTTGCCTGGAATTTCTCCTTTTTGTCTGGGACATTGAAACTTTCCAGGGCGTGTGGCCTGCATCGGAAACTATGGTATACAGCACAGTAAAACCCCCCAAACACACTCCAATCCAGCTGATTTGCTTTTGCCAAACAGCTCAGACTCGGTTTTAAGTCTGCAGGTATGGAAAAAGTCCTGCTAATCCTCTGCAGTGAGTCAAAATACAGGACTAGCAGCTCTGGAATGACGGCGTCAGGTGGCAGGGGAGAGGCAGAGTGGCTGCATATGTGTCTGTGTTTTTGTTTGGTGTTTGTTGATCTCCTCAACACTGCATAGACGTTGCAGTGCTAAGCCTTTGACCGAAATCCTATTGTTTTCCCCTCTTAAATCCAGAGAGACTTTATCCCCAGATCTCTGACCGCATAATAGGAATTATTGAAAGGATTGAGTACAGCATGTGACCTCCATTCAGAAGTAGTTGTGCATGCTTTTGAGTTGAGCCTGCAGGCCTGCCAACAACACTGTACACTGATTGAGGTTTTATATTGGAAACCACGTTTTTAGAACAGGCATCAAAGGCAGGAATTGTATGTTAAAAGATCACAGACGGTGGTGAAATGCTGAAGTACGAAGTGGCTTGTTTTCTTTGTTAATTCACCAATTTGATCGTATAGTCTGTATGTTCGGAGGCAAGTCTGCTGATTATTATCAGCTGAAAAAGCTTTCAAGCTGAACATCACGTTCTTACTCGTTCCCTGTGTCCTGACTAGCCATGGTTTCATGCAGACATGCAAGAAAAACCCAAACAAAGCTCACGCATGTCTCAGTGACGGCTTATTGTCAGCTAAATCAACAGCGCTCATGGAAATCAATGTTCTTGTGAGGGATTAGCTCTTTGTTGAATAGCACGGCAAGGTGGAGCAATCCCTCACACTAATTCCAGTTAGACAAGTGCCAGAGGAGAAATGTTAAACTTACAACTTCAGTGCAGGGTAAAGAGGAAACGACACGATATAAACACCCAGTCATCAACAAACAGACTGCACAGAAGTAAAGCCAGGTTGCAAACAAAAAGACCAGTCGCATTAACAGTGCGACAGGAAGAAGAATAGAAAAACGAAAAGAAATTCAAAGTTTACGGTCCAGTTTGTGGCTTAGCAGAGGAAACTCCTGCTGCAGTATACAGTATTGTTGTGTTTATAACCTAACTTGCTTTTTGCCCGCTCTGTCAATGGTTTAATTTTACTTATTTTTACTAGCACGTTATTTTTCAGCCCGCCAGTAATAATAAATATCAGCCTGCTGTTTCACTGAAAACATGTTATAACGTCAGTCAGTCACAGCAAACTCATAATGATACTTAGAGGATACAGTCTGGATTGTGAATGTTTACAGAGGCGTTGGTTTTACTTTGATCTTCCTCAAATTTGTCTCCGCTTCCTGGTTTAGATGGTTGTTAAGATGGAAACTTTGTGTTTCTAAATTCCTGTCATAAATAATAGTGAAAGAGAGAAGTTTACCCAGACAAACGCCAGCATGAGTTAGCACAGTCTGCAGACAGTTGTTAATATATGAGCTTGAAGCTGAATAGTTTTTAAACCAAAAAGGCCAAAGCACACACACATAGTTAAGACTTACCAGACCGAGCTGTTGCAGAAATATACAGCAGTGACAGTTTATCTATTAATCTATCAGGCTAGCAGACAAATGAAAAAAGGTTCATTACATCACAGGCTTTAAACAGGTTGCATAACCACAACCAATGCGTGCACAGAAACAAAAAAGGTCCAGAGAAGTTTTTATAATAAACAGGTTTGGAAATAACTCATCCACACTTGTTGACCTGGAGTCATTTTTTCTTTCTTTTGCAGCTATCAAGGAGGAGAGGTTTCGTTTCGGCAACGGGTATGACCAGGTAGAAGACGTCATTGGTGTGGCTCAGCCTGTGCGCTTCAACAGTAAGTGCCTCACTTCACTTCAGCTGATGATGGAGATGTTGAATCTGCAAAACACGTCACTAAAGTCTCTTTTCTCCACTCGCAGAGAAATGCCCCAGTGGATGGCATCACTACGAGAAGACGGCCAGCTGCTACAAAGTGTACCTGAGGAACGAGAACTACTGGCAGGCTGTGGACACGTGTCAGAAAGTCAACGGCTCGCTGGCTACCTTCGTCACCAACGAGGAGCTGCAGTTCATACTGAAGATCGAGGTGGACTTTGATGAAAAAGTCTGTGAGCGCAGAGATCAGTGCAAGTGAGTTCTTACTTGACTGCGTTTCCTTTTTCTTTTTTGAGTGTAAGTTCTTGAAAGCGCTTCACATCAGAGTTTTTTGGATTTGCCACAGTCATTTACCAGGAACAGGGTCTGATTAAATTAATGTAGTTTGCAATTTCTGAGAGAAAGCCTTGCTACAAAGACAAAACATAGTTCAGATATCTCCCACACTCCTCTTTCTTTGCCTTTTAAATTGCCTTTGTTTATGCAGAAACTATCTGTCTGAACATGCAGCCTACAAATCTCTGCTGTGATGCTTTCATCCATTTACAGAAAAGGAGCTTTACAAACTCAGCTCAGTCTCTAGAGATCAAAACCTTCAAGTTGCAACACTCATTTCCTCACTCATTAAACTTTGGCTTTGCCCCCGTTGACTTTTTTGTTTTTATGAAATAAAATACACAGTCAAATGTATCAGCATGTTGTGAGTGGTTGCAGGCCATCTAGTGGTCAGTCATGGTTATATATTATTATATTGGCTTATGCAGAAACCCTGAAATTGACAATTTGATACAGTAAATTTAAACCTTGTAGTAATTAAATTAGTATCCACATTTCTGGAAAAAAAAAAGTTGGGATGCTGTATAAAACATAAATTAAACAGAATACAGTCATCTGTTAATCCTTTTTGACCTCATCAGCTTCATTGATTTTTGCAAAGACCTGCTTATTCTGAATTTGATGCAGCAACATGTTTCAACTAAAGACTGGGAAAGTTGTGTTATGCTCCAAAAACACCTGTTTGGATCATTCCACAGGTAAACAGATTCATTGGTCACAGGTGATAGTATCATGATTGGGTATGAAAGGGGCATCCTGGAAAGGCTCAGTCGTTCATAAGCAAGCACAGAGCGAGATTCATGTTTGACACTGTGTCTCATCTTTTTTGGAATGGGGGTTAGAATAAATGAATTTTATCTCATTGGTTTGTTTTCAAGGTTTTGGGTGGGCTACCAGTATGTGATCACCAATCGGAACCACTCTCTGGAGGGTCGCTGGGAGGTGGCATATAAAGGTATTTGGCTTTATTTACTTCTTTCTGAAAACACTAGAAAGCTAACTGCAGCTCTGTCACTTGATGCTTCACCTTCTGTTTTCCTCGACAGGGTCGATGCAGGTGTTTCTGCCACCTGAGGGTCTGACCAATTTTGGAGAAGCATCTCCCACTCAGGACAACGTCTTCTGTGCCCAGCTGCAGCGCTTTCAGATCAAAAGCATGAATGAACGAGGCCTGCACAGCTGGCACGCCGAGAACTGCTACAAGAAGTTCCCTTTTCTCTGCAAGAGGAGTACGAGCTCATTTAGTCTCTTTCTGTCAGAAATCTTTGGTTCCTGCCATCGGACTGTGTCTTCATGTTGTATTTTCCCCAACAGGGCAGACATGCGTGGATATTAAAGACAATGTTGTAAACGAGGGCTACTACTTCACCCCTAAGGGGGACGACCCGTGTCTGAGCTGCACGTGTCATGACGGCGAGCCTGAGATGTGTGTGGCCGCGCTGTGCGAGCGTCCGCAGGGCTGCCAGCACTTCCGCAAGGATCCCAAAGAGTGTTGCAAGTTCACCTGCCTGGACCCAGGTACCTGCCACCTTTACGTTCAGTCATGTTCAGGTAGCGGTCGGTGCTCACAGGCCCACAAGGTGGAGCTCCTCCGCACAAATCTGCAGTATTTGATTTAGTGCAACATGTAGCCAGCCTGTTTTAAATGAAGACGTGGCATCTACTGTGTACTCAGGTGACACAAATGAGGTGTCCTGTTTGATTTTAGACAAATGTGTTTCCAAGTTGTTTAATCTTCATGAAAAATGCAGAGTTCCCATCAGAGTGAGGTAGAATAAATGTGTGTCTCTCAACCTCAGGAGCATGAGATCAGCAGATCAGTTTGAAGCAGCGAGCTTCAGCAGGTGATCATTTTGTCATTTTTCCTCAGATGGAAACAGCCTGTTTGACTCGATGGCCAGTGGGATGAGACTAATCGTCAGCTGCATCTCGTCCTTCCTCATCCTCTCCCTGCTGCTCTTCATGGTGCACAGACTCCGTCAGCGGAGACGTGAACGCATCGAAACTCTGATTGGAGGAAACTGTGAGTATTAAGCCCGTTGGTCTCACATACACACCGCTCTCATCATAATTAGTCACTGCTGCGCAAGAGTTTTTCATTTATAGAAATTTCAAGTGCTGCGATACACAAATTCACAACTTCTCAGGGAAGTTTAAAAAACGTGTTAACGTTAAAGACAGGTGTGAACTGTAGTGACCAGCACTCACTGCACGTGTGCTCTTTGTAAACAGTCATTGCCGAGTTCAGCCTCCGTGTAGCTGGAGAATATTGAAGAAAACATCAAAATACGTGTAGAAAAATTCAACCCTCTCCTTTTATTTTGATCATTAAATCTCTGCTATAAATTCATTGAAAAGTCTGCATTCAAAGTGCCTCTTTGGACTTCTTTCACACCGTCCTCCGTGTCCGTCCGCTTTGATTTGCTCAGTGCATCACTTCAACCTTGGAAGAAGAGTTCCAGGCTTCGACTACGGCCCCGACGCCTTTGGCACTGGCCTCACTCCCCTGCATCTGTCTGATGACGGCGAGGGAGGCGCTTTCCATTTCCAAGAGCCTCCCCCGCCGTACGCGGCCTACAAATACCCCGACATCCAGCACCCTGATGACCCCCCGCCTCCGTACGAAGCCTCCATCAACCCAGACAGCCTCCTCTACATGGACCTGGGTAGGCGCTGATCCTGTTATTCATGCATCTCATCACACACAGTGTTCGGCTCATGTCCTCATTTCCTCTCTTTGTTGTTACCTTCAGGACACAGCGGGGTTTCCATGGTGCCAAGCCAGATGAACGCCATGGGAGACGGGCTACAGGCCGATATTCCCAACGCCTCTGGTCCCATGCCAAACTCGGCACCGTCCTCTCAGGAGAGGGAGGACTCCATAGATAGCAGCACCCTCCTGGTGGGGCCCGACACCCCGACAGATGGCCACGCCCCCGCCTCCATGCCCGCAGACTGCCCCTCCTCCCTCAGCACTGTGGTATAGGACTGTGGCAGGACGGCGGGGAGCTGCATCCGGACATTTCCTGCTGGTTGAGGAAGGTCGTGACTGTGTCGTGCACCGTTAGAGGACGCAGCGGAGCATTTATCAAAACGCTGACTGCAGAGAGGAGAGTTAAGCTTGGACAGACATATCAGGAGCAGCCTGATTCGTTGAGGTGTGGGAACCGCCTCTTTCTGAAGACTCCTCTGCAGTTGGCCTTTTGAGTGTTTGGTTTTTTTTTAGGACACTGGCATCCGAGGGAGCAGAGAGGACTCTTACTGTACAGAGAACAAAAAAACGACATCGAGGCTGAGAAGGCTGCATTCGCGTCGACTGAGCAAAGCTTTTGAAACATCTCAGAGTTGGCCTGATTGGTCGAGAGGCCCTGATGTAAATACTCCCCTCAGGTCTGTGCCGGTCCAATTTGTTATACCTGTGTGTCACAGTCCAGCACAGGCAAAGCGTGACAGACGGACAGTGACGCCAGCTGTTGCTGCTCATGCGTTTTTGTTTGCATCATGCTGTCATTCAAACAGACGTCTCTGCATCGATCTGTCCGTCTCCAGGCTACAGCAACGTTCCCATCAGCCCCGTCTGTCGCAGCATGTCCCAGACCTGGATTTCTACTTGCTCATAAAAACCTACTGTCCCCTCACTTTCTTATTAGTCTGATACATGAAGCTGTCTTCCAGGTTTATAGCGCATATTTGCAGCAGAAGTTTTGTAATCAAGAGGTTTAACCTTGCAAGAAGGTACGGTTAGTTTCCTGCTTTAGGGTTTTTATTAGGTAATGCTGACACGAGGCATTATGCATCGAGGAATGTTGTGGTACTGATAAATATCTGAGTTTGGTATTGTGTTCTTTTTGATGCTAATTTATGACTGCAGGCTGTAATCTTGACCGTTTAATTGTGGGATCGACGCAGCGTGAACTCCCCACTGATCAGCAAGTGAAAGCAATGAAGCCTTTCAGATGCATGTGTGAAGATTAGGGATGATGTCCCGTCCTTGAATTTGAGGAAGTGGATTTATCCAAAAGGACTGTTCCAATCATGAAGTCGTTTAATCACGCAGACGGGCCCATTGTTGTTTCTTTATCATCGACTCTACGCAGGATAGTTGTGTATTTGCTAACTGAACCACGATTCGTGACTCAGAGCTTAATGTTTTGCATGTTAATCTCTCAATTTAAATCAGTTTATTTTTTGTTTTTGGAGAGAAATTGTCACATTTGGATGCTGCCCTCCATTCCTGATGTGTGTCATACGCGCGATTCTACATCTGTTGTCTCAGTTATCAACATCGTTACAGCTGCTGATGAAGATGATGTCTCTTGACTGTAGCTGTGAGTCTTTTTTTTCTGCTTTAGATGTTGATGGGTTTGTTACTGTTCTGTTTTCTCAGTGGGATCGCAGTAAAAAAATTGTAATAAAAGAAAAGTGTGAACTTGTTTAGACCCCTGTTATGACGACAATCGTTTGATTCTCTAAAGGATGAATTTTTACAAAGACAGACGTTGGATCGGAGTCGACCCACAACCACCAGCATTCAGACCGCTTTCGATCTGCCTCAAGAAAACCAGCCGTACATGTGTGTCTGAATGGCTGCGTGTCCGTGTGGCTTGTGTTTGAATGTACTGTGTGTATAAAACATTTTTTTTGTCATTTTTATTTGTTTTTTTGGCACTGACAATCCACAGTGGATTATCTAACGAGCGAAGTCTCATAAATTGTGGAAAGAAGGAACTTATGCATGTGTGTGAAAAGGATTTTTTTTTTCTCATCAAAACCAGTTTTATTCTTCAATTTGCTTTTTGGGACCTGCAGTGCATGTTTTTTTTGTTTTTTTTAAACCTTTTGGCACGCTGAGAGATTTTTCTTTTGCTGGAAACATCTTTAATCTGCCCTGTACAGTAGTTTCAAAGTATCCTGCGTATAGTTTAATGTCTCTGCATCAAAAAACCTGCCCATGACCCCCAACAGCCGCATTTACACGGTAGTTTCTGTGCTAGACTACGGTGGCGTGAGAACTAACTTTGCTGGATTTGAAATGTTTCATGTATAATACAACAAATGCTTCACTTCATTGTCTTTTATTTCATAGCCTTTAAATTCAAAAATTGCATCATTTGCAGGGGGGGGCTTGTGTTTTTCTGAGGTAGATGTACATCTAATTAAATGCCAAATAAACTGCACCATGAAGGACGACTCATGCGTCAGTGGGTATGAACACAGTGTCGTGTTGAGCCTCATCGGTCTCGACATTTAGCTGCTCTGGGAGTCTTTTTGCCTCGTCGAGGAAATTCCTCCGGCCGCGCTGAACAAATGTCAAAAGAGGATTAAGGTGGGGTGCGGGGAAATCCCCCAACAGTGAGATGGAGGTGGCCGGATACATCCAATCTACAGCAATCAAAAGATTCAGATGATTTAAAGGAAGCGGATATACAGAGCACCTCACAGTGACTCATAAGGCAGCGGGCAGAGCAGAGATAGTGATACCCTGCTGGAAAAGCATTGTGGCCGGAGAAAAGAGGCTTTGTTCACGCGGGCCGAGTAGTGACAGAATCACATGATCTGCTTCTGGATGGGGGAGACGCTTAACGCTGAGCTGCTCAGTCAAGACGGTGATTGAGCTTATGAGGCAACATCACTTCTAAACTCACCACACCTGAGATGTCACAGGTTTTATACGTCAAGTTGAGGATATTAAACAAACGTGCTACATGATTAGTTCAGTATCATTTCATTTTTGGGAAGTTCTCTTATTTGAGGTGGGAGACATTTATGTGAAAGCATAAAATGACTAATCTAAAAATGAGTAATCAGCCAGTATATTTAGATTTTTACTCTGATTCTAACCATTAAAATAAACCACACACATGCAGCACATTTCTATTTGAAGCAAAGAGTGTTTCAGTGCTTTAATATTACTGTTAATAATGCAATTAAAATGGAAAACTATACATCTTATAATATGTTATTTGACAGTGATTTGAGGGATTCTTATGTGGATTATGTTTCCACATCGTTGTAGCTGTTCAGAGAGCTTTAGGTGCTGCTCTATATGAAACCATATATATTCTGTTCCCTTGTAATTCAGCGTGCCACACATCCTCTGACGTTCCCATGGGATGAATGGCTCTTGTTACTGGTCACTGTGCATCTATGCTGGCAGCATCAGGGGAGGGCGGGGGGATGGGGGGGGGGGGGTGAAGCTGTCCTGCATCAATGAGCCTGTTGATCAGAAAAGACCACTAGACTGGTAATGACACGGTTGACTGGTCAGAGCAGGGGAAAATAAAACTGGACTCTCACCTCCGTTCCGATTAAAGCAGGACGCTCGCTCTCATCTTCAGTCTACCTCAGATACCGACACCTGTCTGCATCCATCGGGCCGCTGCCGTCCGACGATGATTTGGACCGCTGCTCTCCTGGTGATTGTTGTTTCAAGCGTTCATTCAGGTGAGGGTCCTGGTCGAGTCTCACATGAGAAAAGCTTTGTTTTTTGCTTGTATTTATTTAAATTAAATTCGAGCTTGTAAAAAAAGGAGGAAAGAAAAATGGTTCTCATCATCTTTTTTTTTTTTTAATATTCCAGACGACTACTGTTACAGTGAGACGCATTGTGGTAAGTAACCTATGAAGTGCTTTTTAATTTTAAAACACAGACAGCAACATAAAGAATATGACTCATTGAAATGTGAACATCCTGATAAATACATAAATAATAGCACTGTGTTATTTTATTATTTATTAAATTAAAGCAAATATTCAAAGCAGATGTCATCTGAGGAATTATTTGAGGCCTCTAGAGGTGAAAGTATCATGTATTTGACAAGAAAAAAGCAAAGGTCAACGTCAGAAAATAAGGACATTTGAGTGTTAGTACATTTATTTTCTGTGACAAAACGTCCATTTAGAAGCTGTTCTGGAGCTCTTGATCGTATCACAGTCCTCCTCAGCAGAAAGCTCCAGAACAGCTGCTAAATGGACCTCGTGGTGAAAGCAGTGAACTTCTTAACTCCAAGATCAATAATGAACTTTCACATCAATATTTTTCTGTCTCAATAACCACCTGGAGGATTTACCTTGTGACCCCCCACCCCAGCAAGTCTTCCGTCTTTCACATCTGTTGCTCTACCTTCGCCATCCTCAGATCCTTATGCTTGGGGAGACATGTTCCCATCTTGTCACCCCTTACTTGAAGAGCTTCACTCTCCCATCAACCTGGACCACCAGATGACCAGAAATGAGTCTCTGGGATCTTTACATCTGGAGGGCTTTGATTCGATCCAAACCGGCTACTGGACGCTCCAAAACGACGGACACTCTGGTGAATATACAGCAGATACTGCCATGAACCTCTATTTTGTGCATTTGTGTTGGTGATCACACGTTTCTGGTTGCTCGCAGTCGTGCTGCAGGTTGGCAGTGGCATGTCGGTGAGCGGTGGAGGTCTTCCAGATGTGTACCACACCATCCAGCTGCACTTCCACTGGGGAGGCCCGGCCACCAACGGCTCAGAGCACACGGTGGACAGACGCAGATACCCGATGGAGGTACAGTACGGTCAGTAGGCAGCGCTACACTGTCACCATCCACCTGTCGCGGCAGGCTGGTGCAGTGGAGCCCTCCCTTAATATCTCTGTGCTTCTTGGTTTCTAGATGCACATAGTCAACATGAAGTCCATCCATCCGAATTTGACGGCAGCCTTGGACGATCCAACGGGACTTGCCGTTCTTGGTTTCTTTATTGATGTCAGTTTGTCTTGTCTGCTCTACAAACTGAAGCATTTTTAGTTCCTTTCGTGTAAATGCATCCTGATTTTGTCCTTTCTTGCAGGTTGTTTACGCAGACAATGTGCACTTTGGGCATATATCACAAAAGCTGTCCTCTGTTGCTTACAAAGGTTAGAGGACACACATAGAAAATGAATTTCTGCCCCGCTGTGTTGTTTGTAACTCTGCTCTCATTGCGGTTGTGCATCCCACCCCAAGGCCAAACTACTAGAGTCAAGCCATTTCCTCTGATGAGCCTCCTGCCCAAGCACAACATGAGTCAGTATTACCGTTATAATGGCAGCCTCACCACCCCTCCATGTTCTCAAGTGGTTGTATGGACTCTGTACGAAGTCCCCATCTACATCTCATGGTCCCAAGTAGGTCTCTTAAGTCAAAAATAGAAAAATCATGCAAATGGATCCCTGAGTGCCGTGAATAAACATGATTTTTATACTTTCTCCTCAGCTGGCTCAGTTTACCTCACAGATCTTCTCCACAGAGGAGGATGCAGAGCAGGTGACGCCTCTGCAGAACAACTTCCGGCACATCCACCCCACCTTTAGTCGCGTCGTCGCCATGTCCAGAGATGCCAGACTCCTCACAGGGACGGCCGCTCGTGCCCTCAGGTCAGCTGCGCCAGTGCACCTGCTTCAAATCATTTTGCTGGGAGGCTTTTTCTCTGGACTTTAGCGTTAAGTCCAAATCATGAAACAACGGCGGGCAAAGATGTTTTTAGGCTATGTTTCTGGGGTACAAGTGAAGAGTTTTCACATCTGTAGAAATGCTCGGACAAAGAACAAACATAAAAAACAAACTGTGAAGAAGAGTACTGTAAAACATTGAGTTGTTACTAAATGTCTCATGATTGTACCCCGCTGCCTCTGCAGGATTAACTCCATTAGTGCATTGAAAAATGTGATAAAATCTTACTAACAGTTTGAAATAATGTGAACTGAGCAACGGTGGCACTGAAATGTGTTTCATGATGGCAGCCATGTGCATAACATACATCATTTGGCTTTATTTGACAAATATTAAAACTGAATAAATGATAAAAGACAAAAGATAGATCTAGTGTAAGAGCTGGCAGCCATGCTAGCAGGTCAGTGTGGCTGTACTCGAGCTACATGCTAATGTTAGCATGCTAACATGCTCACAATGATAATGTTACCATGTTGATGCCATTATATTTGGTATGTTCATGTTGGTTTAACATGTTAGCATTCTAACATTTGCTAATTGCAAAGTACAGCTAAATGTCATTAGCTTGGCAAATATTTTGACAAAACAAAGTTTTGGAGAAATTTGAATGTTGACGGCACAAGAGGAAAAGCTTAGCAAGGCTAGCATGGCTGAAACAAAAGGGCAAGGTGAATAAAAAGTAAATATTATCATGTTTTAGTGGATTTAACATGTTTGCATCAAGTATTTTCATATTGCAGATCTCATAGTTTTAACTGAAAAGCCTGTAAGAGGGGCAGCAACTCATCTTGTAGTGCCATGTAAGCCGAAACGGAACAAGCCAGCACATGGTACATCCTGAGTCAAGTTAACTCAATAAAAGGCCCTTTTTCACAGACATTTTGACACGTCACCACGGGTGTAATTGATAAAATCAATAAGGGCTGAAATCCATTCATCTTGACCTGCTTCAGGGTTGTGTTATTTTACATGGCGGCTCGCTGACACGGCCCACTGACTGTCTCAAGTGGAACGCGCCCATTGTTAATGCCATTAGTACCACCTGTGCTTCTCCTGCTCTGACGAGTCAGAAGGTCAGCTGTGAAAAAGGCCCGCTGAAGAACGCAGAGCTCATTAAGAAAAGGAGCTGAGGTAAACTCGAGGTAAGAGTCCTCTAATGAGCCGACTCTCCTGCATCCAGCATGCAAAATATGATGTATGAGTGTGCAACATTTGCCTATTTGCCAGCAGCATGTAGAGAAGTTTACACATAGACTGCAATGAACAGCTGCCAAAACACCTGCAGAAGAAAGTCTATCGTCAACGCTCGAATGTCAGTTCACAATTTTCCTTTTCTTTTTACTGAGTCTCTTGTAATATTTTCTGTATTCAAACAATAAACGTGCACATCCTATCCTGTGTCACAGTGGCTGATTTGAGTCGTGAGAGACATTTGTGTTTTCTCTTTACATTGTTTCCTGTTTGCTGAGGCATTGGCTATTATGCAAAAAGGCTCCTGTGAGTTGTAAATCTGCGGCGAAGGTGTCGGCGTCAAGATGAAAGGTGGAAATAACACAACGCAGAACATGCACATGCAGTCTGTGACACCACACAGCCTGTGGGGGAATCTAAAGTTTATCCGGTTCATTTTGTCTCTGAAACAGCAACAGTGCAACGATTAAAAACACCACGACAGTTTCTCTGTGCTCACCAAAGGAGTTTAGAAACATGACCAACAGAACAAGAGAACGCAGCTGGAGTGATAAGGTCTGACCAATCAGATCACTCGGCGTGGAGGCGTGTGTTCCTCTGTTTCATAGCTTTCCCCGCTCGTTCTCCCGTCCCTTCATCTCTCCTAACCCTAACCCACATGCAGTCATGTTTCTACATTGCATAGACTTACGTTCACTTCCTGGAGACTGAGCCTAGTACTGAACCACTACACCTACCTGACCCTAAACCTAAACCTAACCTACTCTCATGTCAACCCAAGTCTTCACCCTAAAATTGAACCTGCTGTGGTGCAAATGAAAGTGACAACAGGTGCAGTGGAGAGGCAAAATCAATACAACCCCCCAAAAGGAAGGGAATGGTTTTGCATGTGGTGGACAATTGCTCTCTCCTTCCTGACTGATTCCTCTCTAGTCTTGAGTTCTGTTAGCGGCCTTGTCACTGCTGGTAGCATGAGGCTGTGCCTGCAGCCCAGTCAGGTTGCACAGCCCCTCCAGGATGGAACAGAAGGAGCACTGCCAGAGCCTGACGAAATGACCTCCAGTAGGCTACTGGTGTGCATGTTTCTGACCAAACTGTCAACTTGTTGACTCACCAGGAGCATGCCCAGACGTTTTTTGGAGTGTGTACAGGCACGCGGGGGCCAAACACACTGCCGAGTCACATTATGAGTTGCCGCGATGAAATTCATGCAAGCTGGATTCATTTTTTCCTTTGATTTTGGGTGCCCTCAGTGATGATCAATGATTTTGGTTTCCATTGACTGTTACATCATTTTATTCAAAGATTTAAAGATTTTCAACTTGAATAATTCCTTCATCATAATCCAATGTGTTTTTTAAGTGTTCCCTTAATTTTTCTGAGCAGTGTATGTCCCCACAACCTGAGTGATAAACGTCCACATGCACTCTCTCTATGGACTGTGTCCCTGCCAGGGTTGGCAAAGGTGACGTCGGGCTGCAGATCTGCGCTGAAACAAACCCAGCAGCAGCTGAATTCACTGACTAATAACAGAGAGGACACCAAAGGAGGAAACGATGAGTGAAATCTGCAGAGACGTACGCTTTAAACTCGGGCCCTCGAGACTCGACTCGCTAAACGACTTGACACACATTCAAGCTTTCGTTTTGAAAGTGAGACCCTGGAGCAGTGACAGACAGGTCTTGCGTGGTCACATTCTTGTTGCATGTTTAACCGTCAGACCTACATGTATGCGTTGATGGGATTACACATCAGCCCCGCCCACAGAGCTTTGAGACAAATCATGTGCTGTCATTTTAATGATCACACTCAGACACATTCACATCTGGAGCAAGATCAGTATAGACAGTCACATCTGAGAGCTCCTGAGCAGCTCAGGGGAGTAGCTGGGGGTCAGGGGGTTCGCTCAGTGGTGGATATCTTTCTTTCACCACTCAGATTTATTTGGGGGCTCACCTTTAGGCCTTTGTTTTGAAGTGTTCAGGTGAATGCTTTCGTTATAGGTGGCGTGAATCATACCGGCTGTGTGTGTGTGTGTTTGTCAGAGGACAGTGAATCACATGAGCAGACCCTCCATCAAATCTCCCTGACACAGAGCCATTGTTTGGTCAGCTGCTGTTCCCATTCATGAAAACTCAGGATCAGTCAGACTCTGTGGGTTCATTTCAGATCAATGAGTAAATCCTCCTTCATGAAAAACAGCCACTGTTTATTGGATGTATGCAAAAATGCTTTATTTCCATTTTTTTTCCTTTTTCATACATTTCTTGTGTAATAAATAGACATGAGAAACAGGCTGATGCTTCAATCCTCTTCCCATGCCGATTCTGCACCTTTTTGTTTTTTTCTCCACACCGCAAACAACTTTTCATAGAATTTACAACAGAAAATAAAAAAACAAAGCTTGACACAAGCTGAATTTCCTGCTACCAGCTCGTCGCTCGCCTCATATGTTACATAGACCTCTGAGCTGTGTTCATGTAGCAAATCCCAGGGAACAAAAATATATATATATTTATATAGTTATTCACAGTTACAGTATTTACATATTCTAGGATTACAAAGCAAATGGGCAGAAAATGAAGACGTTTCTACAAGAAACAATCTTTCAAAAAGGGAGGTGGAGACTTTTCCTGTACACAGTGGACCTTTCTTTAAATAAACAACCTCTGAAACCCTCAGATTCCTTTTACAGATCCCTGAAAATATCTTTAAATACTCAGTCTTTTGTTAAAAAAAAGAGAGAATTTTATCTTAAAAGTGTTACCCCTGTGAAGATAAAAAAGCTTTAGATCTTCTGTACAAGTAATCATATACAATATAAACATCACTGGTGAGAAAAAGAAAATCTCCACAATCAATCCAACTGAAAAGCAATGACTGACTTGGTCTTGAGGGGGCAACTGATTGGCTAAGAGAGGGCGACCAGCTGAAGTGCAAGCCTTGAGTGCATTCATTTTTTTTTTTTTTTCTTTTTTATCTTAATGAGTTTAGAAAGAAAGGACGACCCTGGCGGACTCCTGTGAGGCCCGCCGGGCCGCAAAAAACACTTCTGTCTCGCAGGAAACACTGAACGCTGGTTGACAAATAACTGCTGCAGCTGAAGAGGAATCTGTGAGCACACAAACATGAGACGGTCACCCCTGGCACTGATGAAGGAAGCCGAAACATGGCCATCAAACACCCACAGCCGTGACAAAAAAAAAGAAAAAAAGGCAGCAATTCTTTGCACATGCATGTGAACACAGCTCCAGGTGACAGCTCTCTGAAAAAAAACAGATGTTTGCACCTGTCACCTGCCCGCTCAGGTAATAAACAGTTACACATTCATATGGCACTTAAAATGAGAAGTCGTTATTTCTTCCAATGATGGAAAATTTTCCAAACGCTGCCCAGCGGATGTAGTCAGGAATTCGTTGCTTTTTCATTTTCTTTCTGCGCAATCGGTCGGCCTTCTGCGCTGCGGCCTACAGGGGGCAGTGCACTCACATTTACATACACTGAGATATGTTGATAAGTTCTCTCAATCAGAAGCCTGACACACACATTCACACACATTCACACACACACGCACGCACGCACGCACGCACACACACACACACACACACACACACACACACACACACACACACACACACACACACACACACACACACACACACACACACACACACACACACACACACACACACACACACACAGTTATAGTGTCTTTGAAGAAACAAGCAAGAGGAGATCTACCTAAACCAAACTGGAAAACACTGGAATATTAATACAAATTTTGCACGTCATTTTTAACTTTTTGCATAAACTAATAGGAAGCAGCATGATCCGTCATTGGCTGGTGAGAGCACGTGTGATATCCAAATATTCCAGATTTTTTTTTTTTTTGAGGCAGGACTTAATCATTTTTGTTGCTTGAATTCTCTTTTTATCAGTTTGATTGGTTTCCAAGAAAACTGGTGCAGAGGAGGTAGGAGCGAGACAGCAGGGTTGCAGTCCATGGCGGGCCACGACACGCTGTCGCCGCTGTCACCGTCCCGCCTGCTGCCGGGTGGAAGCAGTGCCGTCTGCCATCTGCTTAGGTGCCGACCATGACTTCCCCAACAGAGAGGCGTTTTCCTGGTGGGCTTGTGCGTCTCAACAGCGTTAGTAAGCAGCTGAACATGTGAGTCTGTGTTGATTTTTGTACCACGTGTGGTGTACATAAAGCTTATGAGACTTAACGAGGGAAAAACTGTACAAAACCAGGACTGGACGTGAGAGGGAACCGTGCTGAAATACTGTCCGACGTTGAGAGGAGGGGGAGAAAATGCTGCACCAGCAAGTCAAGTGTTGAGTAAATTCTGGGTCACGGGCATAAAAAACTATGCGGTTTTCATTTCATGAGCACCATTAATCGTAAACGATCTAGAGTTAAACGTGTGAAGAGTGCCTTACAGGTAGCTGAACTCCATCCGGACGACTCGCAGGTTTCTGCTCCCAAACAAAACCTTCACTCTTCAGCTCCTCCTCGTCCGGGGTCTCGACGTGCATGCGTCTGGGGAAGTTTGAGGACAGCGCTTGGCGAGGATGGACCTCGGGTGGACGTTAATTCAGCGTTCCCCGACAGTTCTCAGCCCCACACAAACAGGGGATCTTCTCGTCCTCGATGGGGAACTTGTAGTCGTACGTGATCTCCTCGTTGACGTTAATGGGCTGCCTGGAGTAGATCACGATCTTCTTCTGGGACTCCACTGTGATGACCTTCGCATAACAGTTAGGCTGAAAGAAAATAATTAGAATATTAATATAATTAGAATACCGTTGTTTTCCAACTCTCTGTTTCATGCTTTTATAAGAAAGGGACACTGTGCAGATGCTGTCTTACGTTGCAGCTGTGGTTGATGAAACGGGCGAAGTTGCCGCACTTCGTAGCATCTATGATGGTGTCGTGGTCGACACGGAACATGTAGCTGCTGCCGATGCCCTCCTCCTCGTAGCGCTTCTCCCGCATGTCCGCGATCACCTGCCAGTGGAAGAGGGTCACTTGTTAGAGGTTTTGAGGGCTGCGCAGACCTGCGTAACTCGTCGGTTCTGGTGCTTTAGCAAACGATTCACATTCTGACCCTTGACCCCCATTAAGTGAGAAAAGTTTGTGACCTCATTCGACTGGAGTGAAACCTGAGTGAAAGTTTAACCTTTTTTTTTGTTACAAACTGAAATGCATTTTGTAGCCCACATGCACACAGTATAATCCATCATAAAGTGTGAATTATTCATATCAAATATTTCTTCATTATCAAATCCTGGAAAAGAAAATGTGAAACATATATCTACATTTTGGACGAATAAGAAACTGTGACAGAAACTGTGTGTGTCAGATGAATGGAAGTCGACTGGTGTGTAATAATTGTTCACATGCCTGCAGAATACCCGTTTTAAATGAAGCAATCGACAGCCCCTCACCTGTCTGATGTTCTGCCCCACGTACTCGATCACCATTTCGTCCGCAGCAATGGGCTCCATAGCAAACAGACCCCAGTCGTGGATGTGCGACTTGCAGAATCTGATCTTTTTCTTACGGAACTGAAAAGAGAAAGGTGGAGCAAAGTGTCAGGACCGGTGTGCGCCAACTGCCTGCCTCTGCTGCACCTGTCTGTCTGTCTGTCTGTCTGCTCACTGGACCAAAGTTCTGTGGGTCTGCGTTTACCTTAAGCTGGTTGAACTTCAGCAGGTCACTGTCGCACGCGAACGAGGACAGCAAACGCCGCTGCTCCGACCGCCGCTCCGAGCCAGCTCTGGTGGAGGCGTGGACCTGGGCGGGAATACTCATACCCTGCAGAGAGAAGGTGGAGTCAGATGTGTTCGCTCACAGCAGGTTCACATATATCTCACGTATAGGCTGTTGTCTGCAGCCCACCTGTGTGTCGACCGGCGGCTCCTCTGACTGCAGCCTCGTGCTCTGGAGGTACTTGATCTTGTCCTTCTTGTCGATCTTGTAGTATCCCTCACTTCGCGCGCAGCCGGTCATGTGATCCCTCATGCCATCGTCTCTCCTCTTTTTCTTCACCCAAGGGATATTGGTAGGTGCAGGGGAGTCAAGGAATACACTGAAAAGGCCTTGAACCACAGCTGAGATACCAAAACACTTCTGAAGCTCGACAGATAATCACTGCCAGCCAAAAAGTTCCTCACTTTCACCACCAGAGGGGGCTGCTATTTGATACACACAGTACAAAACAACTTCTCAAAAAAGAATAGTGTTATTTCACTGGGCTGATCACCTAGATCAGCACTTTGTAACTTTGTTTTGAAAAGTGACATATACATTAATATTACTGGTTGCTTTTGCTGTATATCAGCCGATGTTAAGCAGTAAAGGATATGAGGATGGTTGACCCACAGCGTGTCGTTGAGCCAGTCGTTGCCGTTATCCTGCTGCAGCATCTTGTCATATGTGATCTGCAGAAGCCGCACGTCCTCCTCGTCTATACCTTCGTTCCAGATGTCATACAGGATGGTCATCTCCTCAAACTCAGAGCGCGGGGTGAAATATGGCCGGGGAGGTGAGGTGACGGGGGACAGGCTGTCCAGCAGCAGCTCCTCCCAGCCTCGCCGCGGCCTCCGTGCAGGCTTCACGACCACGGGTGCCTCTTCTTCGTAGGACAGGAAGCCGTCTTCTGCAGGCAAAACCGTCTGAGGCTCCACCTCTCCTTCCCGGAAGTCCAGGCTTGGGTGGTTGGGGGACTTGGCAGACATCCTTTGCATGGATAGATCAGCAAGATGTATGTCGTGAGGCAGAGGGGTGGACTCAAATGAGAGCTCCGAAGACTCGTCAGCTGCAGAGGCAGCTGGGGTCTTCTTGCCTTTGGGACGTCCAGGTTTCCTCTTTGATGGGGCAGTATCTGATGGCACAGGGATATCTACAGTGAGACCAGCGGGCAGATCTTCAGGGACACTGGCTGAATGCTCTGTTCCAGCCGACAGGGCCTGGTTAGGAAGGGCGCTGATGGGCGGCTCCTTAAAAACCGGTCTATCGTCCAGGCTCTCAGAGGATATTTTTCTATTAAGAGTCAGTGCTGTGGGATCAGGGAAGACGGGGGTGAAGGTTAAGTCTCTTCCTGGAGTGCGGGGGACTCCAGCACTAAGGACGGGGGACTGCGCAGGGTAGGAAAAGGGGCTGCCAGGGATGTGCGGGGAGCTAAGCATCAGGCTGCTGCCCGTCAGCGGGGCATCGCTTCCAGGTGTGATGGGCACCGTGTCCGTGCTCTGGGACTTGCCCAGACTTCGGGCACGCTCCATCAGGTCCCTGCCCGGTGTGCGGGGGATATCCTCGTCTGTGGGGAGCCTGGCCCGCTGAGGGAGGTCAGGCAGGGGACCAGGGGGTGGATGAAGGAGGGAGCGGCCTTCTACTGCCGGGTGAGGAGGGAGTGGGAGGTGCATTAAAGAAGCGGAGGCAGATTTGGGGACAGGCGTGTTTGCATCTAGGTGGGATGGGGCTAGTGGACCCGGGGTGCAGGGAACTTCCTCAGGCTCTCTTTTACCTTTGGCTTTTGTCTCCTGGTAGCTGTCGGGCAGGGCGCCTGTGGGAGTGGGTGGCCGAATGTTTGCTACATGCTCCCGAGGTTCAGACTTCAGCACGTGAATGCTGCCGTCTACGCTGATGTCTGGCTCTTTGACTACAAGACGAGAAAAAGGATTCATTTCATTTAAGCTCTGAAAACAATACTTCAAAATCATGAAGAGCTCTGGAGAAATTCTACACGTTTGACCTGAATAATACAGATTTAGGAGCAGACGCTCACCTGGGATGCCTTTGGGTGACAGCGGCTTCAAGTCCTTCATCACCTCCTCCTCGGGACTAGGAGGTCTGCGTTTGGGCTTGCTGCTTTGCACCTCCCTGCTTCTCTGGTCCTCCTTATCCTCTGGGGCTGGTCCCGGAGGAGGGCTTTGTGCCGTTGTCTCTGACTCCCTCTCCTCTTCATCAGAGGACGAAGATGAAGAGGATGAAGAGGACGAGGAGGTCTTGGCCTCTTTGCCTTCGGCCTCCACATCGTGTGCCGTCGCCGCCTCTTTGTCCTCCTCATCCTCGTCCTCTTCCGAGCTTAACTCGTACTCAGAGGAGCTCTCTTCTGAGGAGTCTGAGCTGGTCTTGGAGGAACTTGAACTCTCGGCTTCTGCAGATACGAGACAAAAAAAAAGTTAAATTACACACAACAAACTAAAGAAAAACAACAAAAAAAAACCTGTCTGTTGCTGTCTGATATTTTATGTACCGTCATCCGACGAATCCGAGGAGGTGCTCTCACTGGATGAGTCTCCCTCGTCTTCATCATCACCCTCCTCATCGCCACTCTCCTAAGAGATGATTACAAATCATAAAATTTTGTTAAAAATGCACAAATATTCAATGCAGACTGTGAAACACAGACACACAATTAATGGTCATTTTTCAGAGGACTTACATGACCTAACAGCCTATCAGCAGCTTTCGCTTCATCAGGCTCCTCCTCCCTGTCAGATAATGACTCCTCCTCTTTCCCCGAGGTGTCCAGCTCCTCCTCTCCCTCACTGTCCAGTTCAAGTGGCCGCGAGTGCCGTCGCTTCGATGCCATACCGTCGGCGTCCATTTTGGAATCGTCTGAAGGGAGCTCAGCTGGGTCTCGATCGCGGTCTGACAGATGAACCACAGGATAAATGAGTTGTTGGCGATTTCATAACAGCAGGAGAACTACGAGTGTAAAAGTGTGGCCCAAAGAGAATTTGCTCTGTTGTATTGACAGTGGAGGGTTACCTTCATCCTCCAGCTCGTCATCGACTGGCGTTGAAGGCCGGGCTCGTTTGCTGTCGCCTGCTGATGCAGCCTCAGGTGGGTCCTTTCTCTTCACCTGAACACAACACGCAACCGTTGACCACTGACAGGCAACTCAACCGGTGGAAAACATAAGAGCCTCCCTCCATGTCCTTGTTTACCAAAAAACTAATTTCAAGGCTCACCTTGAAGGAGGGCAAGCGGATGGCTCCTCGCAGACTGATTCCCAGGCCCATTCCCTCATAGCCCAGCCCCTCGCCCTTGTTCCAGTTCTCCAGCAGACTTGAACCCATCGTCTCTTTGGGTTTGGGTCTTTCTTCTTCTTTCCCCTCTGTACCCTTCACCGGTGTCAAAGATGCCTGGGAGATAAAGAGCGGGATCTTTAATGCCAGGCAGTTACTCTATTAACAAACATTATAATGAACAATACAAAAGTGCAAGAGTATAATCTGCAAATAATCTGCAAACTGAATGACAGGTTCTTCATGTCCCTGCAATGCATGGCCTCTATCATACATTATTAAATCATATATAGGGACCTTACGAGACTGTTTTGGTGATGTATTTAACAGAAGGCGGCGTCGGGAGTCAGTACAGGTATACGTTTACCACACATACTGTGCATGTGCTTTGCCTCTTTGACTAAAACTGTACTGTATAACTCACCTTTGCAGAGCGTTCCTTCTTATCCCACCAGTCATCAAAGGCTCTAAAAGCCACCACCTCCACCATTTTGCGGTTGAGGTCCCTCTTCATGATGGCCTTCAGCTCTTTGACAATGACCAGCAGCACACCGTCAACAGTGGCCTTGTGGGGATCCTCCTTTTTGGTCTCATATCCAGGAGGAGGAACAGTAGGGTTGAACTTTGGTATACTCGGATGCTGCCACTGTTGTCCGGGTGCTCCTGCGCCGCTAGGTGTGGCACCCATAGACAGAGGAGGGTACGGTCCCCCAAATGGCCCTGACGCACCACCGTCCATAAAATGTGGATAAGGATAAGGCCCTCTCGTCTGAGCCATGCGACTCAACATCTGCTGCTGCATCTGGAAGGACATGGGAACAGTGCTCCACTGCAAGCAGTTCATCAGCTCCATCTGCATCAGTGGCATCATGCTATGAGGGTAGGGGCCCATGTGTGGCAGCATATGGGGAGGCACTCCGGGATGACCGGCCAGGTGAGCAGGATGCCCCGGGACGGCAGAGTGAGGGGCCAGGTGGTGATGTGGGAT
The DNA here is from genome assembly GCF_039877785.1 of Chaetodon trifascialis. NCBI lineage: Eukaryota > Metazoa > Chordata > Actinopteri > Chaetodontiformes > Chaetodontidae > Chaetodon > Chaetodon trifascialis. Next base: position 10,896,051 of record NC_092075.1, read on the forward strand.
CGGGAAGCCGGCCTGATGTGGGAGAGGGGGAAAGCCGGGAGGAGGGATGGAGATGGTCTGCATCGGTGACACTGCTGAGTTTACAACAATGCCCTTTCCACAGTCTCCGCTGCTGATTGGAGTCCCTGGCATCTCATCGTCAGAGATTTCCATGTCTTCTCCTGACGACTGGTGACCCTGAGAGAAAAGGGGACAGCCTGTCAGGACTCTGCAAGGTCAACATCTCTTTTTCACAGGTTACACAAGTGCAATTATCTGCCCCTTTTTATCTCTATGATAACGGAGCAAACACCATCTACTTCTGAAGACCTTAAGATAAGGTCAAAACCCTCAGGAAAAGGCAAGCAATTTCAATCTGCACCTTTGGCATTAACTAATTATGTGTAGAACTTGACATTTTTTCAATAATAGTTCTGATACAATAGAGTTTTAGTCAAGATACAAAACTGTGATTTTCTTTGGATACCTTACTGTAAGAAAAATAAACATTTATTTAACAAAATAAGCAGAAGTTCTCAAATGTTTCATGTCTAAAAACAAGCAGGCATGAGATAACTTTGCCTGAGTAAAACTGGCAGATTTAAAAAAAAAAATAAAAAAAAAAAATCAGCAAATATTTGATCAAAGAATAAATAAACAAGATTGTGAATCTGACCAGGCTGCAGCACTCGGTGCTGTAGGTCGGACACAGTTTGGTCGATGCAATAAAAAAAAAAAAGCACTGAGGTCTGTGAGTTGCTCAAAATAAGGGCAACAAATGATTAAAGGGCTGATCTGAGTTCAAAGTTTAGCATTCGTGTGAGCACAGTCAAACACACCTGCCCGTGTCGGTGGTCAGCATGTTTCCAAACAGACCTGTTTGCTCAAGTTCACACTATTTATTCCTCAGACCAGAGTGGATAATATGAATGCGACACTTGCACCATTAAACAGATCAGTGTTGAATTCTCGTCCCAGCTGTTTGTTATTCTAAAAGAATCTCTGTTACAAGTTCTGCAGAGGCTATGTAGAGTAAACTCAGCATGGGAGTGCCGTCGTTACCCAAATGACCTGTTTGCAGTGCTCGCTTTGTGATAACTTGAAATGTGAGACACGAGACGCTGCGGCCAATCCTGACTGTCAGGCTCAGCAAAACCAGGAAGTGTGGTGCTGAATGGGGCCAACAGCCAAACTGTGTTTTCGTCCATGTGAGCGTGTGTCGGAGTATTAGAAAGAGGAAACAAGAGTGTTCAATTCCCCAACAGCGCAACAGCTCTTATTTCTCCTTTCAAAGCGCAGCACAGAGTGTAGAAATTCAACAACACAGGCCAGATGGTGTTACTGTGACTTCAAGCAGGGAGATCAGCTTCATATGAATGTGAAGGTATTTGTGAGGCTGCAAGTTATTCATCAACAACTTTTCATTCATAACTTTTCCCCACTGTTCTACCTGCTTTTACATGGATATTCAGAGACTACTGCACTATCAAACACACCTTTTTAAAGGTAGTTCTGAGACAAATGTCATTTTAAAGACATTGCTTCTGTTCACACATCAAACAGCATCAGTTAACTGAAACAGCAGACATCTTTTTCTGCGGTAGCTTCATACATGGATTGTTGCGAAACCGGAACTTCCTTTTCAAGGCAGAATGAAACAAAAGAGAAAGTTTACTACAACCAACGTGCACTGAAACGAGACCTCACTTCCTGTGTCCTCTGCGTAACTGTCATTCAACGCTGTGAGTGCACAGCAGCACCATGCTGTTATCAACTCATTAAAACTGTCAATGTGAGCTCGTCTCAGCGACATGTTCAATGTGAAATGTAATAAACATATGGAAAGATGCATATTATTATGTAAACAAGCAGTTACCTGTTTCATGCAAATGCAAGAAAACCGTCTTTGTCTTACCGTGTCCATTTTATCAGTGGGAGTGTGGCCTCGAAAATGTCCATCTTTGAGGTCACTGTTGCTCGTCTTCTCCTGGACAGGAGAGCTGATTCTCTTGAGCAGGGAGGCAGTTCCAGGAATCGGCTCTTCATCTTCCGAGTCTGGCAGTGGGGTCGGGCTGATGTCCTCCAAGCCTGTGCTCGAGGGACGGGAATTTTGCTGGCCACCTTGGGAGCTGCTCGTGTAAGGGGGAATGGGGGATAGCTGGGAGGACGAGGAGGAAATGGGACTTCCCTCCATTCGCACCTCAGTGTCCGAGTCTCGCTCCTCCAGGAACGGCAATAGTTTTGTCCTTTTCTCCTTGAGGAGCATCTCGATGCGGGAGTCCAGGCTATTGCGCTCTGGATCCAGTGTGGGGGAGCCAGGTGAGGGGCAGTGCTCTGGCGTTTGTGGAGGAGGGGTGGTCGGATGGGGCACGGGCTCCGGTGGGGGCTCTGGGATCGGAGGAGTTTCTGGCCTCTCCTTGACGGGCAAAAAGTCAGTGGCAGCGGCCAGAGGTGGCTGCGGCGGTCGGAGGTACTCACCCTCCCTTTGGGCTGGGTGATGGAAAGCTGGCTCTGACGGGGGGAAAGCAGGGGGCAAAGGAGCCTGGTAAGGCGAGAAGGCAGACTTGAAGTTGGGCGTAGCAGGGGGAGGCGCTGTGTAGGTGAAGGAGGGGGTAGAGGGTGGAGGTTCTGGTGGGGTGACTTGGTGCTGTTTGAAGGGAGCCTGTTCGGACGTCGTACTTCGGTACATGTTGCTGCGGTACTGAGGCCTCTCCGGTCTGCGGTTGTATGCATCCTGGAACTTACTCTCGTGTCTGCGAGACTTGTAACCTCCGGAGCTCTCGGGCCGGCTGGCCTGGTACGCAGGTGTGGACTGCCGACTGGAGTAATTGGAGTCTTGAGAGAAGGGCGTACCTGTCTGGCGTGGGGTATGAGGGGTTCCCTGGGACTGCGGCGTGTCCTGCCTTAGGCTGGAGTAGCCCGTCTCCAGGGACAGAGGAGTGGTGGAGCTGCTGGGTGGCAACGTTCCTCCGACAGCAGACATGCTGCTCTCTGACAACCTGCGGATGGGCTCGCAGGCCTGCGAGGAGACAAACAGGATGGGAATGAATCGAGGTGCCACAGAAAAACATGCACGCTCCTGACACTTTGTTGAGAATGTTTTTAAGTTGCAACTTATGCTGTCATGCTAAAGAGCTGGATGATTGCCTGGGCGATCTCATGCCACAAGGCCAAAGTGCAGGTTTCAATGGCATTTTTGATTTCAGTCCACAGGCAAGGGTCTGGATAACATTTCCTCTGCTCTACTCCAACACCTGCTGCGCTGATAAAGTGGATCATACATAACGATGCCGGCACAGATTGGCAAGTTGGTTTACTTCTACAAAGCGACGCTACAGTTCAGTAATCACATCTGCACAACAGAATGCAACTGCTCTCCAGGCTGACCTTGCAAAAAACAGTAGAGGCTGTACTCTGACTCCCACTGTCAAAGTTAAGGGAGTGATTTCATAAAAACCACAATCATGCACAACAAATGAATAAAAAAATCTATTTTGCATATAGTTAGAAGACTGTTTACCAGTAAGGCTTCTGCCAGGCTGCGAGGGGAAACTTCTCTGGCCTCCTCTCCACCGACAGGCAGGGTCCGCGGAGTGTAGCTGCCATTCATCAGGAGCTGGAAGTACCTGAGGCGATTCTCACCTGCAGAATGGTAAACATGTGTGGGTCTGATGCCTAGTTTATAAAGCAGGCTAAATGCCAGGGAGCTTTATTGAAGCGCGTCTAACCCAAACCAAAATGTAGGAGCCTTACAAACTAATATTCTGCATCATTTATAAATACTGTTAATATATTGTAATCCAAAACATGTGATGCATACAGCCGATGCAGTAAAAACATGGCCTGATCATGCCTTCAAAAAATTAACATATCCTACACAATATGCAACACTCACCAACTCCAATTCTTATTTAGATTCTATAAAACAATTATTGCCAGTAAGAACTGCACAACACTGTAATTAAATCACATAGAAATTAGCACAGATGCCAAACTGCTGCCAGTCAAATAACAAATACTCAACAATGCCCTGAGAGGAACTTCAGTTTCTGTTCTGCATCAGCAGTCGTGGAATAAAAACGAAGGCAAAAAAAAAAAAAAAAAAAAACACGACTAAAATTCAAGCGTTTTTCATTTCAATGTATCGGTGTGAAGGGGAGAGGACTCTGACAGATCGCGTCTGTTTGTTTACAGGTCTGAAATTATGCACAGTGGGAGTACATGGCACCCTCAGCTCTGGGCTTGTGGGAGCAGGATAACATTCAATGAAATTCAATTATCCCACGTTACCAGGCAACGCACGTAAATTCACACACGTGACCCCTGTCCTCCGAATGATTCAAAAAAACAAGGCAACGTTTCCACGTAAAGCATCGCTTCGCTCCTGCAGCGGAGTGCGGGCTGATCGTGCTTAAATGTAGGTTACTCGTCTTTTCCTCGAACAGCTGAATCTCTGTTTACCTTTCGGGTCCAGCTCCACGTGGATGATGTTTCCCATAACAGACGTGTCGTGGAGCGACTGCACGGCCACTTTGGCGGCTTTCACGCTCTCAAAAACAACTTTGGCAATTCCCAGGTGCTTCTTGTTCTTCGGATTGTACAAGATCTCCACCTCCTCGATTTCTCCAAATTTCTTGCACATGTCGGTAAGAAATCCTTCCCTGATGTTGTCGTTCAGCCTGGCGAACGTCACCTCCTTTGGAGGCACGGGGCCGATGTAACACTCATCGATCTGGAGGAGGAATGAGGGGAGTTAATGTCATGAGTGCTTTGGGGTTAACGTTGCGCCATGTAGGGTCATTTCTGACAGCTGAGATAAGAACAGTAGTGCCAGAGGGGGAACGATGAACACGCAAATCCAATCAGCCCTCTGCACGCATCAGATTGTGCTTATTTTGGATTTCACAGCCCTCCGACAATCATACTTTCACTCCACATCCAAAAGATGAGTGAAGGGGGGTGTGTCTGCAACTTTTGACAGCCCCCCTTTTCCACATGGAAAAAGCGGGCATCGTGCTTTCTGTCAGAGTACATACCTTAAACTTCGGCACCGGAAGGTCCGTCTCTTTGTACTTCGTCCAGAGACGACCGATCCTCGGGTCTCGGACGATGTCCACTGGTGGTATCCCGGGGTTCTGTGGGAGAGGAGGGGGGGGGGAGACACAATACTGTTATCCATCCCATTCACAACTTCACAGAGCTCGAACTTGTTGCAAAGTACTTTTACGCAATCCGGACGCGGCGTTTGATCAAAACGTGCGCCTCCGACACGCCGCTCGAGATGCTGGAACATGCCCGTGGCCGGCCACGGCAACACGGCCGCATTGTAACCTATCATGGAGGTCGGCTACTCGGTTACTATTGTAGCCGCGTCAAATGCGGTCCACTTACGGGCATGCTGAAAGTCTGCCCATCGTAGCGATACAGCTTGTGGGATCCCTTCTTCAGCGCCGGGTCGATGATCAACTTGTAACTTCTCCAGTGGTGACTCCGCTTCTCTGCCGAGCCGCAGACGGGATGACTGTCCATGCCGTTCGCCAAACCTGAAACGACAGGCAGCGACAGGGAGAGAGGAGCTACCGTGAGACAACGCTTACCACGGTCCCGTTAGCAGCCCCCAACACTTTGTAGCAGCCAAACGTTACAGATGGGTGACTTCGGTGGAAGGGGTTAGCCCAAGTGAGAGCGAAAACGGGATCTAGCGTATATCCCAGTTACGGAAAACAGGCATTAGGAGGGCTGGAGAAAGAGGAAAAAAAAAGAACAAGCTTACTTGAACTCTGCTTTCTGCCATGGTCTTCGTTCAGTCTGTTTCTTTCGCCTGGCTTGGACATGGTTCGTCCGATCGAGTAATTTCTCTTTGATTGATGAAACGACGGAAATCGCTTTCCTTTCGCCGCTTACATTACATGATTTAGCTTGAAGAATACTGCCTCCTTTTCGGCGAGAGCCAACACATATTGTGTGCCTCTGGTCTCTAGCTTCTGTCTCTCCCACAATACACCGCTAGGCTTGCCCACCTCCGATGCTAGCCGCACATTCGCTACGAACTTATTTCTATTTCCACTGCTCGTTTAACGCTCATATCATCGTGTATAAAGTGCTTATATTTTTAAACCACGTACGTGTGCATACGTGAGTATATTCCGGCGCTGGTAAACAGTTTCGTGTCGCCAAACCTCTGATTCGTTTTTTTGTGTCGAATCTGCCGGTTGCATTTACTCAAAATGGCAAACACAAGATAGACACAGGGGGCAATATCTTCTTAACTGCCACCACAGGCAATAAAAATGATTCGCTCGCAGGTGTTCTGTGTACAGACCAGCGGCCGTTCACAAATTCAAACATGTTAGGCCTTATTTGAAAACACAGACAAGTCAATGAGGACTCCGCTGCTGTTGTTGTTGAGCAGGGGGATAGAATTTTAATGCGAAACTCAGTTGGTAAGGAGTCGAATTTAACAGTTAAGCTAACGTTTGTAACCGTTGGAATGCGACGGTTTATTACGTCTTTCTGTCAGTTAATACGGACCAACAAACTAACCGTTGTGCGAGTCCTCGCTTTTACACGCACAAAAGCTTTAATGTGGAGCTTTAATTTTTCTATAACGTCAGACCCTTGTGGATTTCTCGTGTTTAATTGTTTTTTTTTTGGTGAACTGTTTGTGTCGAAGAAACCGGATTTTGGTTGACATTGCCTGGTGTTTTGCAGTGCTCGGGCAATTGGCTGGTTAACAGCGGCAGCTCGGCGGGCCAATCAGAGCGCAGCAGCAGAGGAGCTGTCTGCTATTAGAAGCACGGCTCAGGAGTCCTTCAACAGAGAGCAGAGAGAGGGGGCCGCGCGCTCCCGGCAGCCATTTTCCTAAAACAGGACTCAATGGCCTATATGGGTTTCCTTTGTTCCAAAAGGGATCTTACACTTGATTTCCTCATCTCTCACGGACTATGATAAAACTATGATTCCTCCTTTTAAAGGATTGAGAAGAAGGAAGAGAATGTACTGGATGTGATACCCTGTGACATTTTGAGCCTTTTTTCCTCTGCCTGGAATCCATCTTTGTCTTAACTAGGTCATGGCACACCCATTAAAATAGTATTTATATTTCTTAAGTGAAAAGAAACCAAATGTTGTGAATAAACAGCTTTATGATTTTGGAGATGTGGCATTAGAAAAAAAAAACAACACAGTTAAAGTGACAGTGTGATGGCTGATTGTTGGCATTGCACTTATGGCCTTATAGTATATGAGTAGCAATGAGTAAGTTAAAACTCTTTTCAAATAATTGAACCGTTTTTGGTAATTTAATACTGTAAAATGTGAGGCATGCAGCTACTGTTATTAAAAGTGTTTTCTGTCAGTTAAACTATAGATCATTCATTTTAATCACATAAATGGCAAATGTTGATTCAATATGTTCACTGGCATGCTGACATAAATGTACAGCCTACAGTCCACGTTGTATACCACTGCTCCTCAGATGACAGAAAGCAGGCCACAGGTAACTAATGGCCTTTTGCTAAATAGCATTTTTGACTGTTGATTGATAACTCCTTTGCTTTGATGAATGACTTTAAACACTTTCTTCTCACAGCAGCATCGCTAAACACCCTGGTGGCTTGTGTTGTGCCCTTCCTACAACTGTGGAGACAACTGCAAGCACGATTAGGTTTGTGCTGTTCATTTGCCATTTAAGAGCCAAACGCGTCCAAAGTGTAAACGTCGGCTTGACCTTGCTTCAAGGGCGTATTTACATTTCTAAATAAGCCCAGCCAGGTAGTCTTTTTTTATTTTATTTTTTTTACAGTTTCTACAACGGTTAAAAAAATAGCCTGTCAAACCTAAGAGGAAACAGATGGAGGGAAAACTCTTATGGTGAAAATATTTACCTCAGCACTTTGGTGAAATGCAGTTAACAGGCCTAAACGCAGGGGCAGGAGGAATGCTTTCAGCTCCATCTTCGGATCCTCTAATAATGGCATTAATAAGGGGTGGGAAAGCGTCTCCTGAGAAGGAAGGAATCCATTAGCACGACAGAAAGATCTCTTTTGACAACTTTTTGATCAGTGGTAGGCATTGCCTCTCAGCCAGCGAATATGCATCTTCAAGCATCATCTGTGTGGGCAATATGCAAAACCATCTCCTCTCTCTCCTTGAAGACAGGATTGCAGTCAAGTATAACCTGCTTCCATTTCGACATTTCTAACAGAGCCACATCATATTAAACCACAAGGAAGTGTTGTTTTGAAAGGTAATGGATTTTTGAGCTTTTTCACTGAATTTGCCAGTTTATATGTTTACGTGTTAATATAATACAGGACAGACGACATGAACATTAACTGTGGTTAAAACGTTATCATCAAATATATCGACTTTTGTAAAATGTAAGCCATATTTTGATTGATATTGTACACTTACAGTTAGTATTCAAAACATGTAATCCAAGTCTTAAACGAGCAAAGGAGTCTTATGGGGAGAAATCTCGTATATTTCACTGCTTCCCCTTGTCCAGAGACCCTGTGGTGACATGTAGGCTACATTTGTTCAATGGTTTCTC